>NW_027478894.1:0-300000 GCF_051014685.1 Ptiloglossa arizonensis | reverse complement strand
GTATAACGTATAACGTATAACGCATAACGTATATCGCATAACGTATAACGCATAACGTATAACGCATAACGTATAACGCATAACGTATAACGCATAACGTATAACGCATAACGTATAACGCATAACGTATAACGTATAACGTATAACGTATAACGTATAACGTATAACGTATAACGTATAACGTATAACGTATAACGTATAACGTATAACGTATAACGTATAACGTATAACGTATAACGTATAACGTATAACATGTAATGTATAACGTATATCGTATAACGAATAACGTATAACGTATAACGTATAACGAACAACGTATAACGTATAACGTATAACGTATAACGTATAACGTATAACGTATAACGCATAACGTATAACGTATAACGCATAACGTATAACGTATAACGTATAACGTATAACGTATAACGTATAACGTATAACTTATAACGTATAACGTATAACGTATAACGTACAACGTATAACGTATCACGTATAACGTATTACGAATAACGTATAACGTATAACGTATAACGTATAACGTATAACGTATAACGTATAACGTATAACGTATAACGTATAACATGTAATGTATAACGTATAACGTATAACGAATAACGTATAACGTATAACGTATAACGAATAACGTACAACGTATAACGTATAACGTATAACGTATAACGTATAACGTATAACGTATAACGTATAACGTATAACGTATAACGTATAACGTATAACGTATAACGTATAACGTTTAACGTATAACGTATAACGTATAACGTATAACGTATAACGTATAACGTATAACGTATAACGTATAACGTATAACGTATAACGTATAACGTATAACGTATAACGTATAACGTATAACGTATAACCTATGACGTATAACGTATAACTTATAACGTATAACGTATAACGTATAACGTACAACGTATAACGTATCACGTATAACGTATTACGAATAACGTATAACGTATGACGTATAACGTATAACGTATAACGTGTAACGTATAACGTATAACGTATAACGTATAACGTATAACGTATAACATGTAATGTATAACGTATAACGTATAACGAATAACGTATAACGTATAACGTATAACGAACAACGTATAACGTATAACGTATAACGTATAACGTATATCGTATAACGTATAACGTATAACGTATAACGTATAACGTATAACGAACAACGTATAACGTATAACGTACAACGTATAACGTACAACGTATAACGTACAACGTATAACGTACAACGTATAACGTAGAACGTATAACGTATAACGTATAACGTATAACGTATAACGTATAACGTATAACGTATAACTTATGACGTATAACGTATAACGTATAACGTATAACGTATAACGTATAACGTATAACGTATAACGTATAACGTATAACGTATAACCCATAACGTATAACGTATAACCTATGACGTATAACGTATAACGTATATCGTATAACTAATAACGTATAACGTATAACGAATATCGTAGGACGTATAACGCATTACGTATAACGTATAACGTATAACGTATAACGTATAACGTATAACGTATAACGTACACCGTACAACGTATAACGTATAACGTACACCGTACAACGTATAACGTATAACGTATAACGTTTAACGTATAACGTATAACGTATAACGCATAACGTATAACGTGTAACGTATAACGTATAACGTATAACGTATAACGTATAACGTATAACGTAGAACGTATAACGTATAACGTATAACGTATAACGTATAACGTATATCGCATAACGTATAACGCATAACGTATAACGCATAACGTATAACGCATAACGTATAACGTATAACGTATAACGCATAACGTATAACGTATAACGTATAACGTATAACGTATAACGTATAACGTATAACGTATAACGTATAACCTATGACGTATAACGTATAACTTATAACGTATAACGTATAACGTATAACGTACAACGTATAACGTATCACGTATAACGTATTACGAATAACGTATAACGTATGACGTATAACGTATAACGTATAACGTGTAACGTATAACGTATAACGTATAACGTATAACGTATAACGTATAACGTATAACGTATAACATGTAATGTATAACGTATAACGTATAACGAATAACGTATAACGTATAACGTATAACGTATAACGTACAACGTATAACGTATAACGTATAACGTATAACGTATAACGTATAACGTATAACGAATATCGTAGGACGTATAACGCATTACGTATAACGTATAACGTATAACGTATAACGTATAACGTATAACGTATAACGTACACCGTACAACGTATAACGTATAACGTACACCGTACAACGTATAACGTATAACGTATAACGTATAACGTATAACGTATAACGTATAACGTATAACGCATAACGTATATCGCATAACGTATAACGCATAACGTATAACGCATAACGTATAACGCATAACGTATAACGCATAACGTATAACGCATAACGTATAACGCATAACGTATAACGTATAACGTATAACGTATAACGTATAACGTATAACGTATAACGTATAACGTATAACGTATAACGTATAACGTATAACGTATAACGTATAACGTATAACGTATAACGTATAACGTATAACATGTAATGTATAACGTATAACGTATAACGAATAACGTATAACGTATAACGTATAACGAACAACGTATAACGTATAACGTATAACGTATAACGTATAACGTATAACGTATAACGCATAACGTATAACGTATAACGCATAACGTATAACGTATAACGTATAACGTATAACGTATAACGTATAACGTATAACTTATAACGTATAACGTATAACGTATAACGTACAACGTATAACGTATCACGTATAACGTATTACGAATAACGTATAACGTATGACGTATAACGTATAACGTATAACGTATAACGTATAACGTATAACGTATAACGTATAACGTATAACGTATAACGTATAACGTATAACGTATAACATGTAATGTATAACGTATAACGTATAACGAATAACGTATAACGTATAACGTATAACGTATAACGTACAACGTATAACGTATAACGTATAACGTATAACGTATAACGTATAACGTATAACGTATAACGTATAACGTATAACGTATAACGTATAACGTATAACGTATAACGTATAACGTTTAACGTATAACGTATAACGTATAACGTATAACGTATAACGTATAACGTATAACGTATAACGTATAACGTATAACGTATAACGTATAACGTATAACGTATAACGTATAACGTATAACGTATAACGTATAACGTATAACGTATAACGTATAACGTATAACCTATGACGTATAACGTATAACCTACAACGTACAACGAATCACGTATAACGTATTACGAATAACGTATAACGTATGACGTATAACGTATAACGTATAACGTATAACGTATAACGTATAACGTATAACGTATAACGTATAACGTATAACGTATAACGTATAACGTATAACGTATAACGTATAACGTATAACGTATAACGTATAACATGTAATGTATAACGTATAACGTATAACGAATAACGTATAACGTATAACGTATAACGAATAACGTACAACGTATAACGTATAACGTATAACGTATAACGTATAACGTATAACGTATAACGTATAACGTATAACGTATAACGTATAACGTATAACGTATAACGTATAACGTTTAACGTATAACGTATAACGTATAACGTATAACGTATAACGTATAACGTATAACGTATAACGTATAACGTATAACGTATAACGTATAACGTATAACGTATAACGTATAACGTATAACGTATAACCTATGACGTATAACGTATAACTTATAACGTATAACGTATAACGTATAACGTACAACGTATAACGTAACACGTATAACGTATTACGAATAACGTATAACGTATGACGTATAACGTATAACGTATAACGTGTAACGTATAACGTATAACGTATAACGTATAACGTATAACGTATAACATGTAATGTATAACGTATAACGTATAACGAATAACGTATAACGTATAACGTATAACGAACAACGTATAACGTATAACGTATAACGTATAACGTATATCGTATAACGTATAACGTATAACGTATAACGTATAACGAATAACGTATAACGTATAACGTATAACGTATAACGTACAACGTATAACGTATAACGTATAACGTATAACGTATAACGTATAACGTATAACGTATAACGTATAACGTATAACGTATAACGTATAACGTATAACGTATAACGTTTAACGTATAACGTATAACGTATAACGTATAACGTATAACGTATAACGTATAACGTATAACGTATAACGTATAACGTATAACGTATAACGTATAACGTATAACGTATAACGTATAACGTATAACCTATGACGTATAACGTATAACCTACAACGTACAACGAATCACGTATAACGTATTACGAATAACGTATAACGTATGACGTATAACGTATAACGTATAACGTATAACGTATAACGTATAACGTATAACGTATAACGTATAACGTATAACGTATAACGTATAACGTATAACGTATAACGTATAACGTATAACGTATAACGTATAACATGTAATGTATAACGTATAACGTATAACGAATAACGTATAACGTATAACGTATAACGAATAACGTACAACGTATAACGTATAACGTATAACGTATAACGTATAACGTATAACGTATAACGTATAACGTATAACGTATAACGTATAACGTATAACGTATAACGTATAACGTTTAACGTATAACGTATAACGTATAACGTATAACGTATAACGTATAACGTATAACGTATAACGTATAACGTATAACGTATAACGTATAACGTATAACGTATAACGTATAACGTATAACGTATAACCTATGACGTATAACGTATAACTTATAACGTATAACGTATAACGTATAACGTACAACGTATAACGTATCACGTATAACGTATTACGAATAACGTATAACGTATGACGTATAACGTATAACGTATAACGTGTAACGTATAACGTATAACGAATAACGTATAACGTATAACGTATAACGAACAACGTATAACGTATAACGTATAACGTATAACGTATATCGTATAACGTATAACGTATAACGTATAACGTATAACGTATAACGAACAACGTATAACGTATAACGTACAACGTATAACGTACAACGTATAACGTACAACGTATAACGTACAACGTATAACGTAGAACGTATAACGTATAACGTATAACGTATAACGTATAACGTATAACGTATAACGTATAACTTATGACGTATAACGTATAACGTATAACGTATAACGTATAACGTATAACGTATAACGTATAACGTATAACGTATAACGTATAACCCATAACGTATAACGTATAACCTATGACGTATAACGTATAACGTATATCGTATAACTAATAACGTATAACGTATAACGAATATCGTAGGACGTATAACGCATTACGTATAACGTATAACGTATAACGTATAACGTATAACGTATAACGTATAACGTACACCGTACAACGTATAACGTATAACGTACACCGTACAACGTATAACGTATAACGTATAACGTTTAACGTATAACGTATAACGTATAACGCATAACGTATAACGTGTAACGTATAACGTATAACGTATAACGTATAACGTATAACGTATAACGTAGAACGTATAACGTATAACGTATAACGTATAACGTATAACGTATATCGCATAACGTATAACGCATAACGTATAACGCATAACGTATAACGCATAACGTATAACGTATAACGTATAACGCATAACGTATAACGTATAACGTATAACGTATAACGTATAACGTATAACGTATAACGTATAACGTATAACCTATGACGTATAACGTATAACTTATAACGTATAACGTATAACGTATAACGTACAACGTATAACGTATCACGTATAACGTATTACGAATAACGTATAACGTATGACGTATAACGTATAACGTATAACGTGTAACGTATAACGTATAACGTATAACGTATAACGTATAACGTATAACGTATAACGTATAACGTATAACGTAGAACGTATAACGTACAACGTATAACGTACAACGTATAACGTACAACGTATAACGTATAACGTATAACGTATAACGTATAACGTATAACGTATAACGTATAACGCATAACGTATATCGCATAACGTATAACGCATAACGTATAACGCATAACGTATAACGCATAACGTATAACGCATAACGTATAACGCATAACGTATAACGCATAACGTATAACGTATAACGTATAACGTATAACGTATAACGTATAACGTATAACGTATAACGTATAACGTATAACGTATAACGTATAACGTATAACGTATAACGTATAACGTATAACGTATAACGTATAACATGTAATGTATAACGTATAACGTATAACGAATAACGTATAACGTATAACGTATAACGAACAACGTATAACGTATAACGTATAACGTATAACGTATAACGTATAACGTATAACGCATAACGTATAACGTATAACGCATAACGTATAACGTATAACGTATAACGTATAACGTATAACGTATAACGTATAACTTATAACGTATAACGTATAACGTATAACGTACAACGTATAACGTATCACGTATAACGTATTACGAATAACGTATAACGTATGACGTATAACGTATAACGTATAACGTATAACGTATAACGTATAACGTATAACGTATAACGTATAACGTATAACGTATAACGTATAACGTATAACATGTAATGTATAACGTATAACGTATAACGAATAACGTATAACGTATAACGTATAACGTATAACGTACAACGTATAACGTATAACGTATAACGTATAACGTATAACGTATAACGTATAACGTATAACGTATAACGTATAACGTATAACGTATAACGTATAACGTATAACGTATAACGTTTAACGTATAACGTATAACGTATAACGTATAACGTATAACGTATAACGTATAACGTATAACGTATAACGTATAACGTATAACGTATAACGTATAACGTATAACGTATAACGTATAACGTATAACGTATAACGTATAACGTATAACGTATAACGTATAACCTATGACGTATAACGTATAACCTACAACGTACAACGAATCACGTATAACGTATTACGAATAACGTATAACGTATGACGTATAACGTATAACGTATAACGTATAACGTATAACGTATAACGTATAACGTATAACGTATAACGTATAACGTATAACGTATAACGTATAACGTATAACGTATAACGTATAACGTATAACGTATAACATGTAATGTATAACGTATAACGTATAACGAATAACGTATAACGTATAACGTATACGAATAACGTACAACGTATAACGTATAACGTATAACGTATAACGTATAACGTATAACGTATAACGTATAACGTATAACGTATAACGTATAACGTATAACGTATAACGTATAACGTTTAACGTATAACGTATAACGTATAACGTATAACGTATAACGTATAACGTATAACGTATAACGTATAACGTATAACGTATAACGTATAACGTATAACGTATAACGTATAACCTATGACGTATAACGTATAACTTATAACGTATAACGTATAACGTATAACGTACAACGTATAACGTATCACGTATAACGTATTACGAATAACGTATAACGTATGACGTATAACGTATAACGTATAACGTGTAACGTATAACGTATAACGTATAACGTATAACGTATAACGTATAACATGTAATGTATAACGTATAACGTATAACGAATAACGTATAACGTATAACGTATAACGAACAACGTATAACGTATAACGTATAACGTATAACGTATATCGTATAACGTATAACGTATAACGTATAACGTATAACGTATAACGAACAACGTATAACGTATAACGTACAACGTATAACGTACAACGTATAACGTACAACGTATAACGTACAACGTATAACGTAGAACGTATAACGTATAACGTATAACGTATAACGTATAACGTATAACGTATAACGTATAACTTATGACGTATAACGTATAACGTATAACGTATAACGTATAACGTATAACGTATAACGTATAACGTATAACGTATAACGTATAACCCATAACGTATAACGTATAACCTATGACGTATAACGTATAACGTATATCGTATAACTAATAACGTATAACGTATAACGAATATCGTAGGACGTATAACGCATTACGTATAACGTATAACGTATAACGTATAACGTATAACTTATGACGTATAACGTATAACGTATAACGTATAACGTATAACGTATAACGTATAACGTACACCGTACAACGTATAACGTATAACGTACACCGTACAACGTATAACGTATAACGTATAACGTTTAACGTATAACGTATAACGTATAACGCATAACGTATAACGTGTAACGTATAACGTATAACGTATAACGTATAACGTATAACGTATAACGTAGAACGTATAACGTATAACGTATAACGTATAACGCATAACGTATATCGCATAACGTATAACGCATAACGTATAACGCATAACGTATAACGCATAACGTATAACGTATAACGTATAACGCATAACGTATAACGTATAACGTATAACGTATAACGTATAACGTATAACGTATAAGGTATAACGTATAACCTATGACGTATAACGTATAACTTATAACGTATAACGTATAACGTATAACGTACAACGTATAACGTATCACGTATAACGTATTACGAATAACGTATAACGTATGACGTATAACGTATAACGTATAACGTGTAACGTATAACGTATAACTTATAACGTATAACGTATAACGTATAACGTACAACGTATAACGTATCACGTATAACGTATTACGAATAACGTATAACGTATGACGTATAACGTATAACGTATAACGTATAACGTATAACGTATAACGTATAACGTACAACGTATAACGTATAACGTATAACGTATAACGTATAACATGTAATGTATAACGTATAACGTATAACGAATAACGTATAACGTATAACGTATAACGTATAACGTACAACGTATAACGTATAACGTATAACGTATAACGTATAACGTATAACGTATAACGTATAACGTATAACGTATAACGTATAACGTATAACGTAAAACATGTAATGTATAACGTATAACGTATAACGAATAACGTATAACGTATAACGTATAACGTATAACGTATAACCAATGACGTATAACGTATAACTTATAACGTATAACGTATAACGTATAACCTACAACGTATAACGAATCACGTATAACGTATAACGTATAACGTATAACGTATAACGTATAACATGTAATGTATAACGTATAACGTATAACGTATAACGTATAACGTATAACGTATAACGTATAACATGTAATGTATAACGTATAACGTATAACGAATAACGTATAACGTATAACGTATAACGTATAACCTACAACGTATAACGAATCACGTATAACGTATTACGTATAACGTATAACGTATAACGTATAACGTATAACGTATAACGTATAACGTATAACGTATAACGTATAACGTATAACATGTAATGTATAACGTATAACGTATAACGAATAACGTATAACGTATAACGTATAACGTATAACGTATAACGTATAACGCATAACGCATAACGTATAACGCATAACGTATAACGTATAACGTATAACGTATAACGTATAACGTATAACGTATAACTTATAACGTATAACGTATAACGTATAACGTACAACGTATAACGTATCACGTATAACGTATTACGAATAACGTATAACGTATGACGTGTAACGTATAACGTATAACGTGTAACGTATAACGTATAACGTATAACGTATAACGTATAACGTATAACGTATAACATGTAATGTATAACGTATAACGTATAACGTATAACGTAGAACGTATAACGTAGAACGTATAACGTACAACGTATAACGTACAACGTATAACGTACAACGTATAACGTATAACGTATAACGTATAACGTATAACGTATAACGTATAACGTATAACGTATAACGTATAACGTATAACGTATAACGTATAACGTATAACGTATAACGCATAACGTATAACGCATAACGTATAACGCATAACGTATAACGCATAACGTATAACACATAACGTATAACGTATAACGTATAACGTATAACGTACAACGTATAACGTACAACGTATAACGTATAACGTATAACGTATAACGTATAACGTATAACGCATAACGTATAACGTATAACGTATAACGTATAACGTATAACGTATAACGTATAACGTATAACGTGTAACGTATAACGTGTAACGTATATCGTATAACGTATAACGTATAACTTATAACGTATAACGTATAACGTATAACGTATAACGTATAACGTATAACGTATAAAGTATAACGTATAACGTATAACGCATAACGTATAACGTATAACGTATAACGTATAACGTATAACATGTAACGTATAACGTATAACGTATAACGAATAACGTATAACGTACAACGTATAACGTACAACGTTTAACGTACAACGTATAACGTATAACGTATAACGTATAACGTATAACGTATAACGTATAACGTATAACGTATAACGTATAACGTATAACGTATAACGTATAACGTATAACGTATAACGTATAACGTATAACGTATAACGTATAACGTATAACGTATGACGTATAACGTATAACGTACAACGTATAACGTATCACGTATAACGTATTACGAATGACGTATAACGTATGACGTATAACGTATAACGTATAACGTATAACGTATAACGTATAACGTATAACGTATAACGTATAACGTATAACGTAAAACATGTAATGTATAACGTATAACGTATAACGAATATCGTATAACGTATAACGTATAACGTATAACGTACAACGTATAACGTATAACGTATAACGTATAACGTATAACGTATAACGTATAACGTATAACGTATAACGTATAACGTATAACGTATAACGTATAACGTATAACGTATAACGTATAACGTATAACGTATAACGTATAACGTATAACATGTAATGTATAACGTATAACGTATAACGAATAACGTATAACGTATAACGTATAACGTATAACGTATAACGTATAACGTATAACGTATAACGTATAACGTATAACGTATAACGTATAACGTATAACGTATAACGTATAACGTATAACGTATAACGTATAACGTATAACGTATAACGTATAACGTATAACCTATAACGTATAACGTATAACGTATAACGTATAACGTATAACGTATAACGTATAACCTATGACGTATAACGTATAACTTATAACGTATAACGTATAACGTATAACCTACAACGTATAACGAATCACGTATAACGTATTACGAATAACGTATAACGTATGACGTATAACGTATAACGTATAACGTATAACGTATAACGTATAACGTATAACGTATAACGTATAACGTATAACGTATAACGTATAACGTATAACGTATAACGTATAACGTATAACATGTAATGTATAACGTATAACGTATAACGTATAACGTATAACGTATAACGTATAACGTATAACGTATAACGTATAACGTATAACGTATAACGTATAACGTATAACGTATAACGTATAACGTATAACGTATAACGTATAACCTATAACGTATAACGTATAACGTGTAACGTATAACGTATAACGTATAACGTAGAACGTATAACGTAGAACGTATAACGTACAACGTATAACGTACAACGTATAACGTACAACGTATAACGTACAACGTATAACGTATAACGTATAACGTATAACGTAGAACGTATAACGTAGAACGTATAACGTACAACGTATAACGTACAACGTATAACGTACAACGTATAACGTACAACGTATAACGTATAACGTATAACGTATAACGTATAACGTATAACGTATAACGTATAACGTATAACGTATAACGTATAACGTATAACGTATAACGTATAACGTATGACGTATAACGTATAACGTATAACGTATAACGTATAACGTATAACGTATAACGTATAACGTATAACGTATAACGTATAACGTATAACGTATAACGTATAACGTATAACATGTAATGTATAACGTATAACGTATAATGAATAACGTATAACGTACAACGTATAACGTACAACGTATAACGTATCACGTTTAACGTATTACGAATAACGTATAACGTATAACGTATAACGTATAACGTATAACGTATAACGTATAACGTATAACGTATAACGTATAACGTATAACGTATAACGTATAACGTATAACGTATAACCTATGACGTATAACGTATAAATTATAACGTATAACGTATAACGTATAACCTACAACGTATAACGAATCACGTATAACGTATTACGAATATCGTATAACGTATGACGTATAACGTATAACGTATAACGTATAACGTATAACGTACAACGTATAACGTATCACGTTTAACGTATTACGAATAACGTATAACGTATAACGTATAACGTATAACGTATAACGTATAACGTATAACGTATAACGTATAACGTATAACGTATAACGTATAACGTATAACGTATAACGTATAACGTATAACGTTATATCGTATAACGTATAACTTATGACGTATAACATATAACGTATAACGTATAACGTATAACGTATAACGTATAACGTATAACGTATAACATGTAATGTATAACGTATAACGTATAACGAATAACGTATAACGTATAACGTATAACGAACAACGTATAACGTATAACGTATAACGTATAACGTATAACGTATAACGTATAACGTATAACGTGTAACGTATAACGTATAACGTATAACGTATAACGTATAACGTATAACGTATAACGTATAACGTATAACGCATAACTTATGACGTATAACGTATAACGTATAACGTATAACGTATAACGTATAACGTATAACGTATAACGTATAACGTATAACGTACAACGTATAACGTATCACGTTTAACGTATTTCGAATAACGTATAACGTATAACGTATAACGTATAACGTATAACGTATAACGTATAACGTATAACGTATAACGTATAACGTATAACGTATAACGTATAACGTTATAACGTATAACGTATAACGTATAACTTATGACGTATAACATATAACGTATAACGTATAACGTATAACGTATAACGTATAACGTATAACGTATAACGTATAACGTATAACGTATAACGTATAACATGTAATGTATAACGTATAACGTATAACGAATAACGTATAACGTATAACGTATAACGTATAACTTATGACGTATAACATATAACGTATAACGTATAACGTATAACGTATAACGTATAACGTATAACGTATAACGTACAACGTATAACGTATAACGTATAACGTATAACGTATAACGTATAACGTATAACGTATAACATGTAATGTATAACGTATAACGTATAACGAATAACGTATAACGTACAACGTATAACGTAGAACGTATAACGTACAACGTATAACGTATAACGTATAACGTATAACGTATAACGTATAACGTATAACGTATAACGTATAACGTATAACGTATAACGTATAACGTATAACGTATAACGTATAACGTATAACGTATAACGTATAACGTATAACGTATAACGTATAACGTATAACGTATAACGTATAACGTATAACGTATAACGTATAACGTATAACGTATAACGTATAACGTTATAACGTATAACGTATAACGTATAACGTATAACGTATAACGTATAACGTATAACATGTAATGTATAACGTATAACGTATAACGAATAACGTATAACGTATAACGTATAACGAACAACGTATAACGTATAACGTATAACGTATAACGTATAACGTATAACATGTAATGTATAACGTATAACGTATAACGAATAACGTATAACGTATAACGTATAACGAACAACGTATAACGTATAACGTATAACGTATAACGTATATCGTATAACGTATAACGTATAACGTATAACGTATAACGTATAACGTATAACGTATAACGTATAACGTATAACGTAGAACGTATAACGTAGAACGTATAACGTAGAACGTATAACGTACAACGTATAACGTACAACGTATAACGTATAACGTATAACGTATAACGTATAACGTATAACGTAGAACGTATAACGTACAACGTATAACGTACAACGTATAACGTACAACGTATAACGTACAACGTATAACGTACAACGTATAACGTACAACGTATAACGTACAACGTATAACGTATAACGTATAACGTATAACGTAGAACGTATAACGTAGAACGTATAACGTACAACGTATAACGTACAACGTATAACGTACAACGTATAACGTACAACGTATAACGTATAACGTATAACGTATAACGTATAACGTATAACGTATAACGTATAACGTATAACGTATAACGCATGACGTATAACGTATAACGTATAACGTATAACGTATAACGTATAACGTATAACGTATAACGTATAACGTATAACGTATAACGTATAACATGTAATGTATAACGTATAACGTATAATGAATAACGTATAACGTACAACGTATAACGTACAACGTATAACGTATCACGTTTAACGTATTACGAATAACGTATAACGTATAACGTATAACGTATAACGTATAACGTATAACGTATAACGTATAACGTATAACGTATAACGTATAACGTATAACGTATAACGTATAACGTATAACGTTATAACGTATAACGTATAACGTATAACTTATGACGTATAACATATAACGTATAACGTATAACGTATAACGTATAACGTATAACGTATAACGTATAACGTATAACGTATAACGTATAACGTATAACGTATAACGTATAACGTATAACGTATAACGTATAACGTGTAACGTATAACGTATAACGTATAACGTATAACGTATAACGTATAACGTATAACGTATAACGTATAACGCATAACTTATGACGTATAACGTATAACGTATAACGTATAACGTATAATGTATAACGTATAACGTATAACGTATAACGTATAACGTATAACGTATATCGTATAACGTATAACGTATAACGTATAACGTATAATGTATAACGCATAACGTATAACGTATAACGCATAACGTATAACGTATAACGTATAACGTATAACGTATAAAGTATAACGTATAACGTATAACGTATAACGTATAACCTATGACGTATAACGTATAAATTATAACGTATAACGTATAACGTATAACCTACAACGTATAACGAATCACGTATAACGTATTACGAATAACGTATAACGTATGACGTATAACGTATAACGTATAACGTATAACGTATAACGTACAACGTATAACGTATCACGTTTAACGTATTACGAATAGCGTATAACGTATAACGTATAACGTATAACGTATAACGTATAACGTATAACGTATAACGTATAACGTATAACGTATAACGTATAACGTATAACGTATAACGTATAACGTATAACGTTATATCGTATAACGTATAACTTATGACGTATAACATATAACGTATAACGTATAACGTATAACGTATAACGTATAACGTATAACGTATAACGTATAACGTATAACGTATAACGTATAACGTTATAACGTATAACGTATAACGTATAACTTATGACGTATAACATATAACGTATAACGTATAACGTATAACGTATAACGTATAACGTATAACGTATAACGTATAACGTATAACGTATAACGTATAACGTATAACGTATAACGTATAACATGTAATGTATAACGTATAACGTATAACGAATAACGTATAACGTATAACGTATAACGTATAACTTATGACGTATAACATATAACGTATAACGTATAACGTATAACGTATAACGTATAACGTATAACGTATAACGTATAACGTATAACGTATAACGTATAACGTATAACGTATAACGTATAACGTATAACGTATAACGTATAACGTATAACATGTAATGTATAACGTATAACGTATAACGAATAACGTATAACGTACAACGTATAACGTAGAACGTATAACGTACAACGTATAACGTATAACGTATAACGTATAACGTATAACGTATAACGTATAACGTATAACGTATAACGTATAACGTATAACGTATAACGAACAACGTACAACGTATAACGTACAACGTATAACGTACAACGTATAACGTACAACGTATAACGTACAACGTATAACGTACAACGTATAACGTATAACGTATAACGTATAACGTATAACGTATAACGTATAACGTACAACGTATAACGTATAACGTATAACGTATAACGTATAACGTATAACGTATAACGTATAACGTATAACGTATAACGTATAACGTATAACGTATAACGTATAACGTATAACGTATAACGTATAACGTATAACGTACAACGTATAACGTATAACGTATAACGTATAACGTATAACGTATAACGTATAACGTATAACATGTAATGTATAACGTATAACGTATAACGAATAACGTATAACGTACAACGTATAACGTAGAACGTATAACGTACAACGTATAACGTATAACGTATAACGTATAACGTATAACGTATAACGTATAACGTATAACGTATAACGTATAACGTATAACGTATAACGTATAACGTATAACGTATAACGTATAACGTATAACGTATAACGTATAACGTATAACGTATAACGTATAACGTATAACGTATAACGTATAACGTATAACGTATAACGTATAACGTTATAACGTATAACGTATAACGTATAACGTATAACGTATAACGTATAACGTATAACATGTAATGTATAACGTATAACGTATAACGAATAACGTATAACGTATAACGTATAACGAACAACGTATAACGTATAACGTATAACGTATAACGTATAACGTATAACATGTAATGTATAACGTATAACGTATAACGAATAACGTATAACGTATAACGTATAACGAACAACGTATAACGTATAACGTATAACGTATAACGTATATCGTATAACGTATAACGTATAACGTATAACGTATAACGTATAACGTATAACGTATAACGTATAACGTATAACGTAGAACGTATAACGTAGAACGTATAACGTAGAACGTATAACGTACAACGTATAACGTACAACGTATAACGTATAACGTATAACGTATAACGTATAACGTATAACGTAGAACGTATAACGTACAACGTATAACGTACAACGTATAACGTACAACGTATAACGTACAACGTATAACGTACAACGTATAACGTACAACGTATAACGTACAACGTATAACGTATAACGTATAACGTATAACGTAGAACGTATAACGTAGAACGTATAACGTACAACGTATAACGTACAACGTATAACGTACAACGTATAACGTACAACGTATAACGTATAACGTATAAGGTATAACGTATAACGTATAACGTATAACGTATAACGTATAACGTATAACGTATGACGTATAACGTATAACGTATAACGTATAACGTATAACGTATAACGTATAACGTATAACGTATAACGTATAACGTATAACGTATAACATGTAATGTATAACGTATAACGTATAATGAATAACGTATAACGTACAACGTATAACGTACAACGTATAACGTATCACGTTTAACGTATTACGAATAACGTATAACGTATAACGTATAACGTATAACGTATAACGTATAACGTATAACGTATAACGTATAACGTATAACGTATAACGTATAACGTATAACGTATAACGTATAACGTTATAACGTATAACGTATAACGTATAACTTATGACGTATAACATATAACGTATAACGTATAACGTATAACGTATAACGTATAACGTATAACGTATAACGTATAACGTATAACGTATAACGTATAACGTATAACGTATAACGTATAACGTATAACGTATAACGTGTAACGTATAACGTATAACGTATAACGTATAACGTATAACGTATAACGTATAACGTATAACGTATAACGCATAACTTATGACGTATAACGTATAACGTATAACGTATAACGTATAATGTATAACGTATAACGTATAACGTATAACGTATAACGTATAACGTATATCGTATAACGTATAACGTATAACGTATAACGTATAATGTATAACGCATAACGTATAACGTATAACGCATAACGTATAACGTATAACGTATAACGTATAACGTATAAAGTATAACGTATAACGTATAACGTATAACGTATAACCTATGACGTATAACGTATAAATTATAACGTATAACGTATAACGTATAACCTACAACGTATAACGAATCACGTATAACGTATTACGAATAACGTATAACGTATGACGTATAACGTATAACGTATAACGTATAACGTATAACGTACAACGTATAACGTATCACGTTTAACGTATTACGAATAGCGTATAACGTATAACGTATAACGTATAACGTATAACGTATAACGTATAACGTATAACGTATAACGTATAACGTATAACGTATAACGTATAACGTATAACGTATAACGTATAACGTTATATCGTATAACGTATAACTTATGACGTATAACATATAACGTATAACGTATAACGTATAACGTATAACGTATAACGTATAACGTATAACATGTAATGTATAACGTATAACGTATAACGAATAACGTATAACGTATAACGTATAACGAACAACGTATAACGTATAACGTATAACGTATAACGTATAACGTATAACGTATAACGTATAACGTGTAACGTATAACGTATAACGTATAACGTATAACGCATAACGTATAACGTATAACGTATAACGTATAACGCATAACTTATGACGTATAACGTATAACGTATAACGTATAACGTATAACGTATAACGTATAACGTATAACGTATAACGTATAACGTACAACGTATAACGTATCACGTTTAACGTATTTCGAATAACGTATAACGTATAACGTATAACGTATAACGTATAACGTATAACGTATAACGTATAACGTATAACGTATAACGTATAACGTATAACGTTATAACGTATAACGTATAACGTATAACTTATGACGTATAACATATAACGTATAACGTATAACGTATAACGTATAACGTATAACGTATAACGTATAACGTATAACGTATAACGTATAACGTATAACGTATAACGTATAACGTATAACATGTAATGTATAACGTATAACGTATAACGAATAACGTATAACGTATAACGTATAACGTATAACTTATGACGTATAACATATAACGTATAACGTATAACGTATAACGTATAACGTATAACGTATAACGTATAACGTATAACGTATAACGTATAACGTATAACGTATAACGTATAACGTATAACGTATAACGTATAACGTATAACGTATAACATGTAATGTATAACGTATAACGTATAACGAATAACGTATAACGTACAACGTATAACGTAGAACGTATAACGTACAACGTATAACGTATAACGTATAACGTATAACGTATAACGTATAACGTATAACGTATAACGTATAACGTATAACGTATAACGTATAACGTATAACGTATAACGTATAACGTATAACGTATAACGTATAACGTATAACGTATAACGTATAACGTATAACGTATAACGTATAACGTATAACGTATAACGTATAACGTATAACGTATAACGTATAACGTTATAACGTATAACGTATAACGTATAACGTATAACGTATAACGTATAACGTATAACATGTAATGTATAACGTATAACGTATAACGAATAACGTATAACGTATAACGTATAACGAACAACGTATAACGTATAACGTATAACGTATAACGTATATCGTATAACGTATAACGTATAACGTATAACGTATAACGTATAACGTATAACGAACAACGTACAACGTATAACGTACAACGTATAACGTACAACGTATAACGTACAACGTATAACGTACAACGTATAACGTACAACGTATAACGTATAACGTATAACGTATAACGTATAACGTATAACGTATAACGTATAACGTATAACGTATAACGTATAACGTATAACGTATAACGTATAACGTATAACGTATAACGTATAACGTATAACGTATAACGTATAACGTATAACGTATAACGTAAAACGTATAACGTATAACGTATAACGTATAACGTATAACGTATAACGTATAACGTATAACGTATAACGTATAACGTATAACGTTATAACGTATAACGTATAACGTATAACGTATAACGTATAACGTATAACGTATAACGTATAACATGTAATGTATAACGTATAACGTATAACGAATAACTTATAACGTATAACGTATAACGAACAACGTATAACGTATAACGTATAACGTATAACGTATATCGTATAACGTATAACGTATAACGTATAACGTATAACGTATAACGTATAACGTATAACGTATAACGTAGAACGTATAACGTAGAACGTATAACGTAGAACGTATAACGTACAACGTATAACGTATAACGTATAACGTATAACGTATGACGTATAACGTATAACGTATAACGTATAACGTATAACGTATAACGTATAACGTATGACGTATAACGTATAACGTATAACGTATAACGTATAACGTATAACGTATAACGTATAACGTATAACGTATAACGTATAACGTATAACATGTAATGTATAACGTATAACGTATAATGAATAACGTATAACGTACAACGTATAACGTACAACGTATAACGTATCACGTTTAACGTATTACGAATAACGTATAACGTATAACGTATAACGTATAACGTATAACGTATAACGTATAACGTATAACGTATAACGTATAACGTATAACGTATAACGTATAACGTATAACGTATAACGTATAACGTATAACGTATAACGTATAACGTTATAACGTATAACGTATAACGTATAACTTATGACGTATAACATATAACGTATAACGTATAACGTATAACGTATAACGTATAACGTATAACGTATAACGTATAACGTATAACGTATAACGTATAACGTATAACGTATAACGTATAACGTATAACGTGTAACGTATAACGTATAACGTATAACGTATAACGTATAACGTATAACGTATAACGTATAACGTATAACGCATAACTTATGACGTATAACGTATAACGTATAACGTATAACGTATAACGTATAACGTATAACGTATAACGTATAACGTATGACGTATAACGTATAACGTATAACGTATAACGTATAACGTATAACGTATAACGTATAACGTATAACGTATAACGTATAACGTATAACATGTAATGTATAACGTATAACGTATAATGAATAACGTATAACGTACAACGTATAACGTACAACGTATAACGTATCACGTTTAACGTATTACGAATAACGTATAACGTATAACGTATAACGTATAACGTATAACGTATAACGTATAACGTATAACGTATAACGTATAACGTATAACGTATAACGTATAACGTATAACGTATAACGTATAACGTATAACGTATAACGTATAACGTTATAACGTATAACGTATAACGTATAACTTATGACGTATAACATATAACGTATAACGTATAACGTATAACGTATAACGTATAACGTATAACGTATAACGTATAACGTATAACGTATAACGTATAACGTATAACGTATAACGTATAACGTATAACGTGTAACGTATAACGTATAACGTATAACGTATAACGTATAACGTATAACGTATAACGTATAACGTATAACGCATAACTTATGACGTATAACGTATAACGTATAACGTATAACGTATAACGTATAACGTATAACGTATAACGTATAACGTATGACGTATAACGTATAACGTATAACGTATAACGTATAACGTATAACGTATAACGTATAACGTATAACGTATAACGTATAACGTATAACATGTAATGTATAACGTATAACGTATAATGAATAACGTATAACGTACAACGTATAACGTACAACGTATAACGTATCACGTTTAACGTATTACGAATAACGTATAACGTATAACGTATAACGTATAACGTATAACGTATAACGTATAACGTATAACGTATAACGTATAACGTATAACGTATAACGTATAACGTATAACGTATAACGTATAACGTATAACGTATAACGTTATAACGTATAACGTATAACGTATAACTTATGACGTATAACATATAACGTATAACGTATAACGTATAACGTATAACGTATAACGTATAACGTATAACGTATAACGTATAACGTATAACGTATAACGTATAACGTATAACGTATAACGTATAACGTGTAACGTATAACGTATAACGTATAACGTATAACGTATAACGTATAACGTATAACGTATAACGTATAACGTATAACGCATAACTTATGACGTATAACGTATAACGTATAACGTATAACGTATAACGTATAACGTATAACGTATAACGTATAACGTATAACGTATAACGTATAACGTATAACGTATAACGTATAACGTATAACGTATAACGTATAACGTGTAACGTATAACGTATAACGTATAACGTATAACGTATAACGTATAACGTATAACGTATAACGTATAACGCATAACTTATGACGTATAACGTATAACGTATAACGTATAACGTATAACGTATAACGTATAACGTATAACGTATAACGTATAACGCATAACTTATGACGTATAACGTATAACGTATAACGTATAACGTATAACGTATAACGTATAACGTATGACGTATAACGTATAACGTATAACGTATAACGTATAACGTATAACGTATAACGTATAACGTATAACGTATAACGTATAACGTATAACATGTAATGTATAACGTATAACGTATAATGAATAACGTATAACGTACAACGTATAACGTACAACGTATAACGTATCACGTTTAACGTATTACGAATAACGTATAACGTATAACGTATAACGTATAACGTATAACGTATAACGTATAACGTATAACGTATAACGTATAACGTATAACGTATAACGTATAACGTATAACGTATAACGTATAACGTATAACGTATAACGTTATAACGTATAACGTATAACGTATAACTTATGACGTATAACATATAACGTATAACGTATAACGTATAACGTATAACGTATAACGTATAACGTATAACGTATAACGTATAACGTATAACGTATAACGTATAACGTATAACGTATAACGTATAACGTGTAACGTATAACGTATAACGTATAACGTATAACGTATAACGTATAACGTATAACGTATAACGTATAACGCATAACTTATGACGTATAACGTATAACGTATAACGTATAACGTATAACGTATAACGTATAACGTATAACGTATAACGTATAACGTATAACGTATATCGTATAACGTATAGCGTATAACGTATAACGTATAACGTATAACGCATAACGTATAACGTATAACGCATAACGTATAACGTATAACGTATAACGTATAACGTATAACGTATAACGTATAACGTTATAACGTATAACGTATAACGTATAACTTATGACGTATAACATATAACGTATAACGTATAACGTATAACGTATAACGTATAACGTATAACGTATAACGTATAACGTATAACGTATAACGTATAACGTATAACGTATAACGTATAACGTATAACGTGTAACGTATAACGTATAACGTATAACGTATAACGTATAACGTATAACGTATAACGTATAACGTATAACGCATAACTTATGACGTATAACGTATAACGTATAACGTATAACGTATAACGTATAACGTATAACGTATAACGTATAACGTATAACGTATAACGTATAACGTATATCGTATAACGTATAACGTATAACGTATAACGTATAACGTATAACGCATAACGTATAACGTATAACGCATAACGTATAACGTATAACGTATAACGTATAACGTATAACGTATAACGTATAACGTATCACGTATAACCTATGACGTATACCGTATAACTTATAACGTATAACGTATAACCTATAACCTACAACGTATAACGAATCACGTATAACGTATTACGAATAACGTATAACGTATGACGTATAACGTATAACGTATAACGTATAACGTATAACGTACAACGTATAACGTATCACGTTTAACGTATTACGAATAACGTATAACGTATAACGTATAACGTATAACGTATAACGTATAACGTATAACGTATAACGTATAACGTATAACGTATAACGTATAACGTATAACGTTATATCGTATAACGTATAACTTATGACGTATAACATATAACGTATAACGTATAACGTATAACGTATAACGTATAACGTATAACGTATAACATGTAATGTATAACGTATAACGTATAACGAATGACGTATAACGTATAACGTATAACGAACAACGTATAACGTATAACGTATAACGTATAACGTATATCGTATAACGTATAACGTATAACGTATAACGTATAACGTATAACGAACAACGTATAACGTATAACGTACAACGTATAACGTACAACGTATAACGTACAACGTATAACGTACAACGTATAACGTAGAACGTGTAACGTATAACGTATAACGTATAACGTATAACGTATAACGTATAACGTATAACGTATAACGTATAACGTATAACGTATAACGTATAACGTATAACGTATAACGTATAACGTATAACATGTAATGTATAACGTATAACGTATAACGAATAACGTATAACGTACAACGTATAACGTAGAACGTATAACGTACAACGTATAACGTATAACGTATAACGTATAACGTATAACGTATAACGTATAACGTATAACGTATAACGTATAACGTATAACGTATAACGTATAACGTATAACGTATAACGTATAACGTATAACGTATAACGTGTAACGTATAACGTATAACGTATAACGTATAACGTATAACGTATAACGCATAACGTATAACGTATAACGCATAACGTATAACGTATAACGTATAACGTATAACGTATAACGTATAACGTATAACGTTATAACGTATAACGTATAACGTATAACTTATGACGTATAACATATAACGTATAACGTGTAACGTATAACGTATAACGTATAACGTATAACGTATAACGTATAACGTATAACGTATAACGTATAACGTATAACGTATAACGTATAACGTATAACGTGTAACGTATAACGTATAACGTATAACGTATAACGTATAACGTATAACGTATAACGTATAACGTATAACGCATAACTTATGACGTATAACGTATAACGTATAACGTATAACGTATAACGTATAACGTATAACGTATAACGTATAACGTATAACGTATAACGTATATCGTATAACGTATAACGTATAACGTATAACGTATAACGTATAACGCATAACGTATAACGTATAACGCATAACGTATAACGTATAACGTATAACGTATAACGTATAACGTATAACGTATAACGTATAACGTATAACCTATGACGTATAACGTATAACTTATAACGTATAACGTATAACCTATAACCTACAACGTATAACGAATCACGTATAACGTATTACGAATAACGTATAACGTATGACGTATAACGTATAACGTATAACGTATAACGTATAACGTACAACGTATAACGTATCACGTTTAACGTATTACGAATAACGTATAACGTATAACGTATAACGTATAACGTATAACGTATAACGTATAACGTATAACGTATAACGTATAACGTATAACGTATAACGTATAACGTTATATCGTATAACGTATAACTTATGACGTATAACATATAACGTATAACGTATAACGTATAACGTATAACGTATAACGTATAACGTATAACATGTAATGTATAACGTATAACGTATAACGAATGACGTATAACGTATAACGTATAACGAACAACGTATAACGTATAACGTATAACGTATAACGTATATCGTATAACGTATAACGTATAACGTATAACGTATAACGTATAACGAACAACGTATAACGTATAACGTACAACGTATAACGTACAACGTATAACGTACAACGTATAACGTACAACGTATAACGTAGAACGTGTAACGTATAACGTATAACGTATAACGTATAACGTATAACGTATAACGTATAACGTATAACGTATAACGTATAACGTATAACGTATAACGTATAACGTATAACGTATAACGTATAACGTATAACATGTAATGTATAACGTATAACGTATAACGAATAACGTATAACGTACAACGTATAACGTAGAACGTATAACGTACAACGTATAACGTATAACGTATAACGTATAACGTATAACGTATAACGTATAACGTATAACGTATAACGTATAACGTATAACGTATAACGTATAACGTATAACGTATAACGTATAACGTATAACGTATAACGTATAACGTATAACGTATAACGTATAACGTATAACGTATAACGTATAACGTTATAACGTATAACGTATAACGTATAACGTATAACGTATAACGTATAACGTATAACATGTAATGTATAACGTATAACGTATAACGAATAACGTATAACGTATAACGTATAACGTATAACGAACAACGTATAACGTATAACGTATAACGTATAACGTATATCGTATAACGTATAACGTATAACGTATAACGTATAACGTATAACGAACAACGTATAACGTATAACGTACAACGTATAACGTACAACGTATAACGTACAACGTATAACGTACAACGTATAACGTACAACGTATAACGTACAACGTATAACGTATAACGTATAACGTATAACGTATAACGTATAACGTATAACGTATAACGTATAACGTATAACGTATAACGTATAACGTATAACGTATAACGTATAACGTATAACGTATAACGTATAACGTATAACGTATAACGTATAACGTATAACGTATAACGTATAACGTATAACGTATAACGTATAACGTATAACGTATAACGTATAACGTTATAACGTATAACGTATAACGTATAACGTATAACGTATAACGTATAACGTATAACATGTAATGTATAACGTATAACGTATAACGAATAACGTATAACGTATAACGTATAACGAACAACGTATAACGTATAACGTATAACGTATAACGTATATCGTATAACGTATAACGTATAACGTATAACGTATAACGTATAACGAACAACGTATAACGTATAACGTACAACGTATAACGTACAACGTATAACGTACAACGTATAACGTACAACGTATAACGTAGAACGTATAACGTATAACGTATAACGTATAACGTATAACGTATAACGTATAACGCATAACGTATAACGCATAACGTATAACGCATAACGTATAACGCATAACGTATAACGCATAACGTATAACGTTTAAAGTATAACGTATAACGTATAACGTATAACGTATAACGTATAACGTATAACGTATAACGTATAACGTATAACGTATAACGTATAACGTATAACGTATAACGTATAACGTATAACGTATAACGTATAACGTATAACGTATAACGTGTAACGTATAACGTATAACGTATAACGTATAACGTATAACGTATAACGTATAACGTATAACGCATAACGTATAACGTATAACCTATGACGTATAACGTATAACGTATAACGTATAACTAATAACGTATGACGTATAACGAATATCGTAGGACCTATAACGCATAACGTATAACGTATAACGTATAACGTATAACGTATAACTTATGACGAATAACGTATAACGTATAACGTATAACGAATAACGTATAACGTATAACGTATAACGAACAACGTATAACGTATAACGTATAACGTATAACGTATAACGTATAACGTATAACGTATAACGTATAACGTATAACGTATAACGTATAACGTATAACGTATAACGTATAACGTATAACGTATAACGTGTAACGCATAACGTATAACGTATAACCTATGACGTATAACGTATAACGTATAACGTATAACTAATAACGTATAACGTATAACGAATATCGTAGGACGTATAACGCATAACGTATAACGTATAACGTATAACGTATAACGTATAACTTATGACGTATAACGTATAACGTATAACGTATAACGAATAACGTATAACGTATAACGTATAACGAACAACGTATAACGTATAACGTATAACGTATAACGTATAACGTATAACGTATAACGTATAACGTATAACGTATAACGTATAACGTATAACGTATAACATGTAATGTATAAGGTATAACGTATAACGAATAACGTATAACGTATAACGGGTAACGTATAACGTATAACGTATAACGTATAACGTATAACGTATAACGTATAACGTACAACGTACAACGTACAACGTATAACGTATAACGTATAACGTATAACGTATAACGTATAACGTATAACGTATAACGTATAACGTATAACGTACAACGTATAACGTATCACGTATAACGTATTACGAATAACGTATAACGTATAACGTATAACGTATAACGTATAATGTATAACGTATAACGTATAACGTGTAACGCATACCGAATAACGTATAACGTGTAACGAAGAACGCATAACGCATAACGTATAACGTATATCGTATAACGTATAATGTATAACGTATAACGTATAACGTATAACGTATGACGTATAACGTATAACGTATAACGTATAACGTATAACGTATAACGTATAACGTATAACGTATAACGTATAACGTATAACGTATAACGTATAACGTATAACGTATAACGTATAACGTATAACGTATAACGTATAACGTGTAACGCATAACGTATAACGTATAACCTATGACGTATAACGTATAACGTATAACGTATAACTAATAACGTATAACGTATAACGAATATCGTAGGACGTATAACGCATAACGTATAACGTATAACGTATAACGTATAACGTATAACTTATGACGTATAACGTATAACGTATAACGTATAACGAATAACGTATAACGTATAACGTATAACGAACAACGTATAACGTATAACGTATAACGTATAACGTATAACGTATAACGTATAACGTATAACGTATAACGTATAACGTATAACGTATAACATGTAATGTATAACGTATAACGTATAACGAATAACGTATAACGTATAACGTATAACGTACAACGTATATCGTATAACGTATAACGTATAACGTATAACGTATAACGTATAACGTATAACGTATAACGTATAACGTATAACGTATAACGTATAACGTATAACGCATAACGTATAACGTATAACGTATAACGTATAACGTATAACGTATAACGTATAACGTATAACGTGTAACGTACAATGTACAACGTACAACGTATAACGTATAACGTATAACGTATAACGTATAACGTATAACGTATAACGTATAACGTATAACGTATAACGTATAACGTATAACGTATAACGTATAATGTATAACGTATAACGTATAACGTGTAACGCATACCGAATAACGTATAACGTGTAACGAAGAACGCATAACGCATAACGTATAACGTATATCGTATAACGTATAATGTATAACGTATAACGTATAACGTATAACGTATGACGTATAACGTATAACGTATAACGTATAACGTATAACGTATAACGTATAACGTATAACGTATAACGTATAACGTACAACGTACAACGTACAACGTATAACGTATAACTAATAACGTATAACGTATAACGAATATCGTAGGACGTATAACGCATAACGTATAACGTATAACGTATAACGTATAACGTATAACTTATGACGTATAACGTATAACGTATAACGTATAACGTGTAACGCATACCGAATTACGTATAACGTGTAACGAAGAACGCATAACGCATAACGTATAACGTATATCGTATAACGTATAATGTATAACGTATAACGTATAACGTATAACGTACAACGTATTACGTATCACGTATAACGTATTACGAATAACGTATAACGTATGACGTATAACGTATAACGTATAACGTATAACGTATAACGTATAACGTGTAACGTATAACGTATAACGTATAACGTATAACGTATAACGTATAACGTAAAACATGAAATGTATAACGTATAACGTATAACGAATAACGTATAACGTATAACGTATAACGTATAACGTACAACGTATAACGTATAACGTATAACGTATAACGTATAACGTATAACGTATAACGTATAACGTATAACGTATAACGTATAACGTACAACGTATAACGTATCACGTATAACGTATTACGAATAACGTATAACGTATGACGTATAACGTATAACGTATAACGTATAACGTATAACGTATAACGTATAACGTATAACGTATAACGTATAACGTATAACGTATAACGTATAACGTATAACGTATAACGTATAACGTATAACGTATAACGTATAACGTATAACGTGTAACGCATAACGTATAACGTATAACCTATGACGTATAACGTATAACGTATAACGTATAACTAATAACGTATAACGTATAACGAATATCGTAGGACGTATAACGCATAACGTATAACGTATAACGTATAACGTATAACGTATAACTTATGACGTATAACGTATAACGTATAACGTATAACGTATAACGAATAACGTATAACGTATAGCGTATAACGAACAACGTATAACGTATAACGTATAACGTATAACGTATAACGTATAACGTATAACGTATAACGTATAACGTATAACGTATAACATGTAATGTATAAGGTATAACGTATAACGAATAACGTATAACGTATAACGTGTAACGTATAACGTATAACGTATAACGTATAACGTATAACGTATAACGTATAACGTACAACGTACAACGTACAACGTATAACGTATAACGTATAACGTATAACGTATAACGTATAACGTATAACGTATAACGTATAACGTACAACGTATAACGTATCACGTATAACGTATTACGAATAACGTATAACGTATGACGTATAACGTATAACGTATAACGTATAACGTATAACGTATAACGTATAACGTATAACGTATAACGTATAACGTATAACGTAAAACATGTAATGTATAACGTATAACGTATAACGAATAACGTATAACGTATAACGTATAACGTATAACGTACAACGTATAACGTATAACGTATAACGTATAACGTATAACGTATAACGTATAACGTATAACGTATAACGTACAACGTATAACGTATCACGTATAACGTATTACGAATAACGTATAACGTATGACGTATAACGTATAACGTATAACGTATAACGTATAACGTATAACGTATAACGTATAACGTATAACGTATAACGTATAACGTATAACGTATAACGTATTACGAATAACGTATAACGTATGACGTATAACGTATAACGTATAACGTATAACGTATAACGTACAACGTATAACGTATCACGTTTAACGTATTACGAATAACGTATAACGTATAACGTATAACGTATAACGTATAACGTATAACGTATAACGTATAACGTATAACGTATAACGTATAACGTATAACGTATAACGTGTAACGCATAACGTATAACGTATAACCTATGACGTATAACGTATAACGTATAACGTATAACTAATAACGTATAACGTATAACGAATATCGTAGGACGTATAACGCATAACGTATAACGTATAACGTATAACGTATAACGTATAACTTATGACGTATAACGTATAACGTATAACGTATAACGTATAACGAATAACGTATAACGTATAACGTATAACGAACAACGTATAACGTATAACGTATAACGTATAACGTATAACGTATAACGTATAACGTATAACGTATAACGTATAACGTATAACGTATAACGTATAACGTATAACATGTAATGTATAAGGTATAACGTATAACGAATAACGTATAACGTATAACGTGTAACGTATAACGTATAACGTATAACGTATAACGTATAACGTATAACGTATAACGTACAACGTACAACGTACAACGTATAACGTATAACGTATAACGTATAACGTATAACGTATAACGTATAACGTATAACGTATAACGTACAACGTATAACGTATCACGTATAACGTATTACGAATAACGTATAACGTATGACGTATAACGTATAACGTATAACGTATAACGTATAACGTATAACGTATAACGTATAACGTATAACGTATAACGTATAACGTAAAACATGTAATGTATAACGTATAACGTATAACGAATAACGTATAACGTATAACGTATAACGTATAACGTACAACGTATAACGTATAACGTATAACGTATAACGTACAACGTATAACGTATCACGTATAACGTATTACGAATAACGTATAACGTATGACGTATAACGTATAACGTATAACGTATAACGTATAACGTATAACGTATAACGTATAACGTATAACGAATAACGTATAACGTATAACGTATAACGTATAACGTATAACGTATAACATATAACGTATAACGTATAACGTATAACGTATAACGTATAACGTAAAACATGTAATGTATAAGGTATAACGTATAACGAATAACGTATAACGTATAACGTGTAACGTATAACGTATAACGTATAACGTATAACGTATAACGTATAACGTATAACGTACAACGTACAACGTACAACGTATAACGTATAACGTATAACGTATAACGTATAACGTATAACGTATAACGTATAACGTATAACGTACAACGTATAACGTATCACGTATAACGTATTACGAATAACGTATAACGTATGACGTATAACGTATAACGTATAACGTATAACGTATAACGTATAACGTATAACGTATAACGTATAACGTATAACGTATAACGTAAAACATGTAATGTATAACGTATAACGTATAACGAATAACGTATAACGTATAACGTATAACGTATAACGTACAACGTATAACGTATAACGTATAACGTATAACGTATAACGTATAACGTATAACGTATAACGTATAACGTACAACGTATAACGTATCACGTATAACGTATTACGAATAACGTATAACGTATGACGTATAACGTATAACGTATAACGTATAACGTATAACGTATAACGTATAACGTATAACGTATAACGTATAACGTATAACGTATAACGTAAAACATGTAATGTATAACGTATAACGTATAACGAATAACGTATAACGTATAACGTATAACGTATAACGTACAACGTATAACGTATAACGTATAACGTATAACGTATAACGTATAACGTATAACGTATAACGTATAACGTATAACGTATAACGTATAACGTATAACGTATAACGTATAACGTATAACGTATAACGTATAACATGTAATGTATAACGTATAACGTATAACGAATAACGTATAACGTATAACGTATAACGTATAACGTATAACGTATAACATATAACGTATAACGTATAACGTATAACGTATAACGTATAACGTATAACGCATAACGTATAACGTATAACGTATAACGTATAACGTATAACGTATAACGTATAACGTATAACGTAAAACATGTAATGTATAACGTATAACGTATAACGAATAACGTATAACGTATAACGTATAACGTATAACGTATAACGTATAACGTATAACGTATAACGTATAACGTATAACGTATAACGTATAACGTATAACGTATAACGTATAACGTATAACGTATAACGTATAACGTATAACGTATAACGTATAACGTATAACGTATAACGTGTAACGCATAACGTATAACGTATAACCTATGACGTATAACGTATAACGTATAACGTATAACTAATAACGTATAACGTATAACGAATATCGTAGGACGTATAACGCATAACGTATAACGTATAACGTATAACGTATAACGCATAACTTATGACGTATAACGTATAACGTATAACGTATAACGAATAACGTATAACGTATAACGTATAACGAACAACGTATAACGTATAACGTATAACGTATAACGTATAACGTATAACGTATAACGTATAACGTATAACGTATAACGTATAACGTATAACATGTAATGTATAACGTATAACGTATAACGAATAACGTATAACGTATAACGTATAACGTACAACGTATAACGTATAACGTATAACGTATAACGTATAACGTATAACGTATAACGTATAACGTATAACGTATAACGTATAACGTATAACGTATAACGTATAACGTATAACGTATAACGTACAACGTACAACGTACAACGTATAACGTATAACGTATAACGTATAACGTATAACGTATAACGTATAACGTATAACGTATAACGTATAACGTATAACGTATAACGTATAACGTATAACGTATAACGTATAACGTATAACGTGTAACGCATACCGAATTACGTATAACGTGTAACGAAGAACGCATAACGCATAACGTATAACGTATATCGTATAACGTATAATGTATAACGTATAACGTATAACGTATAACGTATGACGTATAACGTATAACGTATAACGTATAACGTATAACGTATAACGTATAAGGTATAACGTATAACGTATAACGTATAACGTATAACGTATAACGTATAACGTAAAACGTACAACGTACAACGTATAACGTATAACGTATAACGTATAACGTATAACGTATAACGTATAACGTATAACGTATAACGTACAACGTATAACGTATCACGTATAACGTATTACGAATAACGTATAACGTATGACGTATAACGTATAACGTATAACGTATAACGTATAACGTATAACGTATAACGTAAAACATGAAATGTATAACGTATAACGTATAACGAATAACGTATAACGTATAACGTATAACGTATAACGTACAACGTATAACGTATAACGTATAACGTATAACGTATAACGTATAACGTATAACGTATAACGTACAACGTATAACGTATCACGTATAACGTATTACGAATAACGTATAACGTATGACGTATAATGTATAACGTATAACGTATAACGTATAACGTATAACGTATAACGTATAACGTATAACGTATAACGTATAACGTATAACGTATAACGTATAACGTATAACGTGTAACGTATAACGTATAACGTATAACGTATAACATGTAATGTATAACGTATAACGTATAACGAATAACGTATAACGTATAACGTATAACGTATAACGTATAACGTATAACGTATAACGTATAACGTATAACGTATAACGTATAACGTATAACGTATAACGTATAACGTATAACTTATGACGTATAACGTATAACGTATAACGTATAACGTATAACGTATAACGTATAACGTATAACGTATATCGTATAACGTATAACGTATAACGAATAACGTATAACCTACAACGTATAACGAATCACGTATAACGTATTACGAATAACGTATAACGTATGACGTATAACGTATAACGTATAACGTATAACGTATAACGTATAACGTATAACGTATAACGTATAACGTATAACGTATAACGTATAACGTATAACATGTAATGTATAACGTATAACGTATAACGTATAACGCATAACGTATAACGTATAACGTATAACGTATAACGTATAACGTATAACGTATAACGTATAACCTATGACGTATAACGAATATCCTAGGACGTATAACGCATAACGTATAACGTATAACGTATAACGTATAACGTATAACGTATAACGTATAACGTATAACGTACAACGTATAATGTATCACGTATAACGTATTACGAATGACGTATAACGTATGACGTATAACGTATAACGTATAACGTATAACGAATAACGTATAACGTATAACGTATAACGTATAACGTATAACGTATAACGTATAACGTATAACGTATAACGTATAACGTATAACGTATAACGTATAACGTATAACGTATAACGTATAACGTATAACGTATAACGTATAACGTATAACGTATAACGTATAACGTATAACGTATAACGTATAACGTATAACGTATAACGTATAACGTATAACGTATAACGTATAACGTATAACGTATAACGTATAACGTATAACGTATAACGTATAACGTATAACGCATAACGTATAACGTATAACCTATGACGTATAACGTATAACGTATAACGTATAACTAATAACGTATAACGTATAACGAATATCCTAGGACGTATAACGCATAACGTATAACGTATAACGTATAACGTATAACTTATGACGTATAACGTATAACGTATAACGTATAACGAATAACGTATAACGTATAACGTATAACGTATAACGTATAACGTATAACGAACAACGTATAACGTATAACGTATAACGTATAACGTATAACGTATAAAGTATAACGTATAACGTATAACGTATAACGTATAACATGTAATGTATAACGTATAACGTATAACGAATAACGTATAACGTATAACGTATAACGTACAACGTATAACGTATAACGTATAACGTATAACGTATAACGAATAACGTATAACGTATAACGTATAACGTATAACGTATAACGTATAACGTATAACGTATAACGTATAACGTATAACGTATAACGTATAACGTATAACGAACAACGTATAACGTATAACGTATAACGTATAACGTATAACGTATAAAGTATAACGTATAACGTATAACGTATAACGTATAACATGTAATGTATAACGTATAACGTATAACGAATAACGTATAACGTATAACGTATAACGTACAACGTATAACGTATAACGTATAACGTATAACGTATAACGTATAACGTATAACGTATAACGTATAACGTATAACGTATAACGTATAACGTATAACGTATAACGTATAACGTATAACGTATAACGTATAACGCATAACGTATAACGTATAACGTATAACGTATAACGTATAAGGTACAACGTACAACGTACAACGTATAACGTATAACGTATAACGTATAACGTATAACGTATAACGTATAACGTATAACGTATAACGTATAACGTATAACGTATAACGTATAACGTATAACGTATAACGTATAACGTATAACGTATAACTTGTAACGCATACCGAATAACGTATAACGTGTAACGTATAACGTATAACCTATGACGTATAACGTATAACTTATAACGTATAACGTATAACGTATAACGAACAACGTATAACGTATAACGTATAACGTATAACGTATAACGTATAACGTATAAAGTATAACGTATAACGTATAACGTATAACGTATAACATGTAATGTATAACGTATAACGTATAACGTATAACGTATAACGTATAACGTATAACGTATAACATGTAATGTATAACGTATAACGTATAACGTATAACGTATAACGTATAAGGTACAACGTACAACGTACAACGTATAACGTATAACGTATAACGTATAACGTATAACGTATAACGTATAACGTATAACGTATAACGTATAACGTATAACGTATAACGTATAACGTATAACGTATAACGTATAACGTATAACGTATAACTTGTAACGCATACCGAATAACGTATAACGTGTAACGTATAACGTATAACCTATGACGTATAACGTATAACTTATAACGTATAACGTATAACGTATAACGAACAACGTATAACGTATAACGTATAACGTATAACGTATAACGTATAACGTATAAAGTATAACGTATAACGTATAACGTATAACGTATAACATGTAATGTATAACGTATAACGTATAACGAATAACGTATAACGTATAACGTATAACGTACAACGTATAACGTATAACGTATAACGTATAACGTATAACGTATAACGTATAACGTATAACGTATAACGTATAACGTATAACGCATAACGTATAACGTATAACCTATGACGTATAACGTATAACGTATAACGTATAACTAATAACGTATGACGTATAACGAATATCGTAGGACCTATAACGCATAACGTATAACGTATAACGTATAACGTATAACGTATAACTTATGACGAATAACGTATAACGTATAACGTATAACGAATAACGTATAACGTATAACGTATAACGAACAACGTATAACGTATAACGTATAACGTATAACGTATAACGTATAACGTATAACGTATAACGTATAACGTATAACATGTAATGTATAACGTATAACGTATAACGTATAACGAATAACGTATAACGTATAACGTATAACGTACAACGTATATCGTATAACGTATAACGTATAACGTATAACGTATAACGTATAACGTATAACGTATAACGTATAACGTATAACGTATAACGTATAACGTATAACGTATAACGTATAACGTATAACGTATAACGTATAACGTATAACGTATAACGCATAACGTATAACGTATAACGTATAACGTATAACGTATAACGTATAACGTATAACGTATAACGTGTAACGTACAATGTACAACGTACAACGTATAACGTATAACGTATAACGTATAACGTATAACGTATAACGTATAACGTATAACGTATAACGTATAACGTATAACGTATAACGTATAACGTATAATGTATAACGTATAACGTATAACGTGTAACGCATACCGAATAACGTATAACGTGTAACGAAGAACGCATAACGCATAACGTATAACGTATATCGTATAACGTATAATGTATAACGTATAACGTATAACGTATAACGTATGACGTATAACGTATAACGTATAACGTATAACGTATAACGTATAACGTATAATGTATAACGTATAACGTACAACGTACAACGTACAACGTATAACGTATAACTAATAACGTATAACGTATAACGAATATCGTAGGACGTATAACGCATAACGTATAACGTATAACGTATAACGTATAACGTATAACTTATGACGTATAACGTATAACGTATAACGTATAACGAATAACGTATAACGTATAACGTATAACGAACAACGTATAACGTATAACGTATAACGTATAACGTATAACGTATAACGTATAACGTATAACGTATAACGTATAACATGTAATGTATAAGGTATAACGTATAACGAATAACGTATAACGTATAACGTATAACGTACAACGTATAACGTATAACGTATAACGTATAACGTATAACGTATAACGTATAACGTATAACGTATAACATATAACGTATAACGTATAACGTATAACGTATAACGTATAACGTACAACGTACAACGTACAACGTATAACGTATAACGTATAACGTATAACGTATAACGTATAACGTATAACGTATAACGTATAACGTATAACGTATAACGTATAACGTATAACGTATAACGTATAACGTATAACGTATAACGTATAACGTATAACGTATAACGTGTAACGCATACCGAATTACGTATAACGTGTAACGAAGAACGCATAACGCATAACGTATAACGTATATCGTATAACGTATAATGTATAACGTATAACGTATAACGTATAACGTATGACGTATGACGTATAACGTATAACGTATAACGTATAACGTATAACGTATAAGGTATAACGTATAACGTATAACGTATAACGTATAACGTATAACGTATAACGTAAAACGTACAACGTACAACGTATAACGTATAACGTATAACGTATAACGTATAACGTATAACGTATAACGTATAACGTATAACGTACAACGTATAACGTATCACGTATAACGTATTACGAATAACGTATAACGTATGACGTATAACGTATAACGTATAACGTATAACGTATAACGTATAACGTGTAACGTATAACGTATAACGTATAACGTATAACGTATAACGTAAAACATGAAATGTATAACGTATAACGTATAACGAATAACGTATAACGTATAACGTATAACGTATAACGTACAACGTATAACGTATAACGTATAACGTATAACGTATAACGTATAACGTATAACGTATAACGTATAACGTATAACGTACAACGTATAACGTATAACGTATAACGAATAACGTATAACGTATAACGTATAACGTATAACGTACAACGTATATCGTATAACGTATAACGTATAACGTATAACGTATAACGTATAACGTATAACGTATAACGTATAACGTATAACGTATAACGTATAACGTATAACGTATAACGTATAACGTATAACGTATAACGTATAACGTATAACGTATAACGTATAACGTATAACGTATAACGTATAACGCATAACGTATAACGTATAACGTATAACGTATAACGTATAACGTATAACGTATAACGTATAACGTGTAACGTACAATGTACAACGTACAACGTATAACGTGTAACGTATAACGTATAACGTATAACGTATAACGTATAACGTATAACGTATAACGTATAACGTATAACGTATAACGTATAACGTATAATGTATAACGTATAACGTATAACGTGTAACGCATACCGAATAACGTATAACGTGTAACGAAGAACGCATAACGCATAACGTATAACGTATATCGTATAACGTATAATGTATAACGTATAACGTATAACGTATAACGTATGACGTATAACGTATAACGTATAACGTATAACGTATAACGTATAACGTATAACGTATAACGTATAACGTACAACGTACAACGTACAACGTATAACGTATAACTAATAACGTATAACGTATAACGAATATCGTAGGACGTATAACGCATAACGTATAACGTATAACGTATAACGTATAACGTATAACTTATGACGTATAACGTATAACGTATAACGTATAACGAATAACGTATAACGTATAACGTATAACGAACAACGTATAACGTATAACGTATAACGTATAACGTATAACGTATAACGTATAACGTATAACGTATAACGTATAACATGTAATGTATAAGGTATAACGTATAACGAATAACGTATAACGTATAACGTATAACGTACAACGTATAACGTATAACGTATAACGTATAACGTATAACGTATAACGTATAACGTATAACGTATAACATATAACGTATAACGTATAACGTATAACGTATAACGTATAACGTACAACGTACAACGTACAACGTATAACGTATAACGTATAACGTATAACGTATAACGTATAACGTATAACGTATAACGTATAACGTATAACGTATAACGTATAACGTATAACGTATAACGTATAACGTGTAACGCATACCGAATTACGTATAACGTGTAACGAAGAACGCATAACGCATAACGTATAACGTATATCGTATAACGTATAATGTATAACGTATAACGTATAACGTATAACGTATGACGTATGACGTATAACGTATAACGTATAACGTATAACGTATAACGTATAAGGTATAACGTATAACGTATAACGTATAACGTATAACGTATAACGTATAACGTAAAACGTACAACGTACAACGTATAACGTATAACGTATAACGTATAACGTATAACGTATAACGTATAACGTATAACGTATAACGTACAACGTATAACGTATCACGTATAACGTATTACGAATAACGTATAACGTATGACGTATAACGTATAACGTATAACGTATAACGTATAACGTATAACGTGTAACGTATAACGTATAACGTATAACGTATAACGTATAACGTAAAACATGAAATGTATAACGTATAACGTATAGCGAATAACGTATAACGTATAACGTATAACGTATAACGTACAACGTATAACGTATAACGTATAACGTATAACGTATAACGTATAACGTATAACGTATAACGTATAACGTATAACGTACAACGTATAACGTATCACGTATAACGTATTACGAATAACGTATAACGTATGACGTATAACGTATAACGTATAACGTATAACGTATAACGTATAACGTATAACGTATAACGTATAACGTATAACGTATAACGTATAACGTATAACGTATAACGTATAACGTATAACGTATAACGTATAACGTATAACGTATAACGTATAACGTGTAACGCATAACGTATAACGTATAACCTATGACGTATAACGTATAACGTATAACGTATAACTAATAACGTATAACGTATAACGAATATCGTAGGACGTATAACGCATAACGTATAACGTATAACGTATAACGTATAACGTATAACGTATAACTTATGACGTATAACGTATAACGTATAACGTATAACGAATAACGTATAACGTATAACGTATAACGAACAACGTATAACGTATAACGTATAACGTATAACGTATAACGTATAACGTATAACGTATAACGTATAACGTATAACGTATAACGTATAACATGTAATGTATAAGGTATAACGTATAACGAATAACGTATAACGTATAACGTGTAACGTATAACGTATAACGTATAACGTATAACGTATAACGTATAACGTATAACGTACAACGTACAACGTACAACGTATAACGTATAACGTATAACGTATAACGTATAACGTATAACGTATAACGTATAACGTATAACGTACAACGTATAACGTATCACGTATAACGTATTACGAATAACGTATAACGTATGACGTATAACGTATAACGTATAACGTATAACGTATAACGTATAACGTATAACGTATAACGTATAACGTATAACGTATAACGTAAAACATGTAATGTATAACGTATAACGTATAACGAATAACGTATAACGTATAACGTATAACGTATAACGTACAACGTATAACGTATAACGTATAACGTATAACATATAACGTATAACGTATAACGTATAACGTATAACGTACAACGTATAACGTATCACGTATAACGTATTACGAATAACGTATAACGTATGACGTATAACGTATAACGTATAACGTATAACGTATAACGTATAACGTATAACGTATAACGTATAACGTATAACGTAAAACATGTAATGTATAACGTATAACGTATAACGAATAACCTATAACGTATAACGTATAACGTATAACGTACAACGTATAACGTATAACGTATAACGTATAACGTATAACGTATAACGTATAACGTATAACGTATAACGTATAACGTATAACGTATAACGTATAACGTATAACGTATAACGTATAACATGTAATGTATAACGTATAACGTATAACGAATAACGTATAACGTATAACGTATAACGTATAACGTATAACGTATAACATATAACGTATAACGTATAACGTATAACGTATAACGTATAACGTATAACGCATAACGTATAACGTATAACGTATAACGTATAACGTATAACGTATAACGTATAACGTATAACGTAAAACATGTAATGTATAACGTATAACGTATAACGAATAACGTATAACGTATAACGTATAACGTATAACGTATAACATATAACGTATAACGTATAACGTATAACGTATAACGTATAACGTATAACGTATAACGTATAACGTATAACGTATAACGTATAACGTATAACGTATAACGTATAACGTATAACGTATAACGTATAACGTATAACGTATAACGTATAACGTATAACGTATAACGTGTAACGCATAACGTATAACGTATAACCTATGACGTATAACGTATAACGTATAACGTATAACTAATAACGTATAACGTATAACGAATATCGTAGGACGTATAACGCATAACGTATAACGTATAACGTATAACGTATAACGCATAACTTATGACGTATAACGTATAACGTATAACGTATAACGAATAACGTATAACGTATAACGTATAACGAACAACGTATAACGTATAACGTATAACGTATAACGTATAACGTATAACGTATAACGTATAACGTATAACGTATAACATGTAATGTATAACGTATAACGTATAACGAATAACGTATAACGTATAACGTATAACGTACAACGTATAACGTATAACGTATAACGTATAACGTATAACGTATAACGTATAACGTATAACGTATAACGTATAACGTATAACGTATAACGTATAACGTGTAACGCATACCGAATTACGTATAACGTGTATCGAAGAACGCATAACGCATAACGTATAACGTATATCGTATAACGTATAATGTATAACGTATAACGTATAACGTATCACGTATAACGTATTACGAATAACGTATAACGTATGACGTATAATGTATAACGTATAACGTATAACGTATAACGTATAACGTATAACGTATAACGTATAACGTATAACGTATAACGTATAACGTATAACGTATAACGTATAACGTATAACGTATAACATGTAATGTATAACGTATAACGTATAACGAATAACGTATAACGTATAACGTATAACGTATAACGTATAACGTATAACGTATAACGTATAACGTATAACGTATAACGTATAACGTATAACGTATAACGTATAACGTATAACGTATAACTTATGACGTATAACGTATAACGTATAACGTATAACGTATAACGTATAACGTATAACGTATATCGTATAACGTATAACGTATAACGAATAACGTATAACCTACAACGTATAACGAATCACGTATAACGTATTACGAATAACGTATAACGTATGACGTATAACGTATAACGTATAACGTATAACGTATAACGTATAACGTATAACGTATAACGTATAACGTATAACGTATAACGTATAACGTATAACGTATAACGTATAACGTATAACGTATAACATGTAACGTATATCGTATAACGTATAATGTATAACGTATAACGTATAACGTATCACGTATAACGTATTACGAATAACGTATAACGTATAACGTATAACGTATAACGTATAACGTATAACGTATAACGTATAACGTATAACGTATAACGTATAACGTACAACGTACAACGTACAACGTATAACGTACAACGTATAACGTATAACGTATAACGTATAACGTATAACGTATAACGTATAACGTATAACGTATAACGTATAACGTATAACGTATAACGTATAACGTATAACGTATAACGTGTAACGCATACCGAATTACGTATAACGTGTATCGAAGAACGCATAACGCATAACGTATAACGTATATCGTATAACGTATAATGTATAACGTATAACGTATAACGTATAACGTATGACGTATAACGTATAACGTATAACGTATAACGCATAACGTATAACGTATAAGGTATAACGTATAACGTATAACGTATAACGTATAACGTATAACGTATAACGTAAAACGTACAACGTACAACGTATAACGTATAACGTATAACGTATAACGTATAACGTATAACGTATAACGTATAACGTATAACGTATAACGTACAACGTATAACGTATCACGTATAACGTATTACGAATAACGTATAACGTATGACGTATAACGTATAACGTATAACGTATAACGAATAACGTATAACCTACAACGTATAACGAATCACGTATAACGTATTACGAATAACGTATAACGTATGACGTATAACGTATAACGTATAACGTATAACGTATAACATATAACGTATAACGTATAACGTATAACGTATAACGTATAACGTATAACGTATAACGTATAACGTATAACGTATAACGTGTAACGCATACCGAATTACGTATAACGTGAAACGAAGAACGCATAACGCATAACGTATAACGTATATCGTATAACGTATAACGTATAACGTATAACGTATAACGTATAACATGTAATGTATAACGTATAACGTATAACGAATAACGTATAACGTATAACGTATAACGTATAACGTATAACGTATAACGTATAACGTATAACGTATAACGTATAACGTATAACGTATAACGTATAACGTATAACGTATAACGTATAACTTATGACGTATAACGTATAACGTATAACGTATAACGTATAACGTATAACGTATAACGTATATCGTATAACGTATAACGTATAACGAATAACGTATAACCTACAACGTATAACGAATCACGTATAACGTATAACGTATAACGTATAACGTATAACGTATAACGTATAACTTATGACGTATAACGTATAACGTATAACGTATAACGAATAACGTATAACGTATAACGTATAACGAACAACGTATAACGTATAACGTATAACGTATAACGTATAACGTATAAAGTATAACGTATAACGTATAACGTATAACGTATAACATGTAATGTATAACGTATAACGTATAACGAATAACGTATAACGTATAACGTATAACGTACAACGTATAACGTATAACGTATAACGTATAACGTATAACGTATAACGTATAACGTATAACGTATAACGTATAACGTATAACGTATAACGTATAACGTATAACGTATAACGTATAACGTATAACGTATAACGCATAACGTATAACGTATAACGTATAACGTATAACGTATAACGTATAACGTATAACATGTAATGTATAACGTATAACGTATAACGTATAACGTATAACGTATAAGGTACAACGTACAACGTACAACGTATAACGTATAACGTATAACGTATAACGTATAACGTATAACGTATAACGTATAACGTATAACGTATAACGTATAACGTATAACGTATAACGTATAACGTATAACGTATAACGTATAACGTATAACTTGTAACGCATACCGAATAACGTATAACGTGTAACGTATAACGTATAACCTATGACGTATAACGTATAACTTATAACGTATAACGTATAACGTATAACGAACAACGTATAACGTATAACGTATAACGTATAACGTATAACGTATAACGTATAAAGTATAACGTATAACGTATAACGTATTACGTATAACATGTAATGTATAACGTATAACGTATAACGTATAACGTATAACGTATAACGTATAACGTATAACATGTAATGTATAACGTATAACGTATAACGTATAACGTATAACGTATAAGGTACAACGTACAACGTACAACGTATAACGTATAACGTATAACGTATAACGTATAACGTATAACGTATAACGTATAACGTATAACGTATAACGTATAACGTATAACGTATAACGTATAACGTATAACGTATAACGTATAACGTATAACTTGTAACGCATACCGAATAACGTATAACGTGTAACGTATAACGTATAACCTATGACGTATAACGTATAACTTATAACGTATAACGTATAACGTATAACGAACAACGTATAACGTATAACGTATAACGTATAACGTATAACGTATAACGTATAAAGTATAACGTATAACCTATAACGTATAACGTATAACATGTAATGTATAACGTATAACGTATAACGAATAACGTATAACGTATAACGTATAACGTACAACGTATAACGTATAACGTATAACGTATAACGTATAACGTATAACGTATAACGTATAACGTATAACGTATAACGTATAACGCATAACGTATAACGTATAACCTATGACGTATAACGTATAACGTATAACGTATAACTAATAACGTATGACGTATAACGAATATCGTAGGACCTATAACGCATAACGTATAACGTATAACGTATAACGTATAACGTATAACTTATGACGAATAACGTATAACGTATAACGTATAACGAATAACGTATAACGTATAACGTATAACGAACAACGTATAACGTAATAACGTATAACGTATAACGTATAACGTATAACGTATAACGTAAACGTATAACGTATAACATGTAATGTATAACGTATAACGTATAACGTATAACGAATAACGTATAACGTATAACGTATAACGTACAACGTATATCGTATAACGTATAACGTATAACGTATAACGTATAACGTATAACGTATAACGTATAACGTATAACGTATAACGTATAACGTATAACGTATAACGTATAACGTATAACGTATAACGTATAACGTATAACGTATAACGTATAACGCATAACGTATAACGTATAACGTATAACGTATAACGTATAACGTATAACGTATAACGTATAACGTGTAACGTACAATGTACAACGTACAACGTATAACGTATAACGTATAACGTATAACGTATAACGTATAACGTATAACGTATAACGTATAACGTATAACGTATAACGTATAACGTATAACGTATAATGTATAACGTATAACGTATAACGTGTAACGCATACCGAATAACGTATAACGTGTAACGAAGAACGCATAACGCATAACGTATAACGTATATCGTATAACGTATAATGTATAACGTATAACGTATAACGTATAACGTATGACGTATAACGTATAACGTATAACGTATAACGTATAACGTATAACGTATAATGTATAACGTATAACGTACAACGTACAACGTACAACGTATAACGTATAACTAATAACGTATAACGTATAACGAATATCGTAGGACGTATAACGCATAACGTATAACGTATAACGTATAACGTATAACGTATAACTTATGACGTATAACGTATAACGTATAACGTATAACGAATAACGTATAACGTATAACGTATAACGAACAACGTATAACGTATAACGTATAACGTATAACGTATAACGTATAACGTATAACGTATAACGTATAACGTATAACATGTAATGTATAAGGTATAACGTATAACGAATAACGTATAACGTATAACGTATAACGTACAACGTATAACGTATAACGTATAACGTATAACGTATAACGTATAACGTATAACGTATAACGTATAACATATAACGTATAACGTATAACGTATAACGTATAACGTATAACGTACAACGTACAACGTACAACGTACAACGTATAACGTATAACGTATAACGTATAACGTATAACGTATAACGTATAACGTATAACGTATAACGTATAACGTATAACGTATAACGTATAACGTATAACGTATAACGTATAACGTATAACGTGTAACGCATACCGAATTACGTATAACGTGTAACGAAGAACGCATAACGCATAACGTATAACGTATATCGTATAACGTATAATGTATAACGTATAACGTATAACGTATAACGTATGACGTATGACGTATAACGTATAACGTATAACGTATAACGTATAACGTATAAGGTATAACGTATAACGTATAACGTATAACGTATAACGTATAACGTATAACGTAAAACGTACAACGTACAACGTATAACGTATAACGTATAACGTATAACGTATAACGTATAACGTATAACGTATAACGTATAACGTACAACGTATAACGTATCACGTATAACGTATTACGAATAACGTATAACGTATGACGTATAACGTATAACGTATAACGTATAACGTATAACGTATAACGTGTAACGTATAACGTATAACGTATAACGTATAACGTATAACGTAAAACATGAAATGTATAACGTATAACGTATAACGAATAACGTATAACGTATAACGTATAACGTATAACGTACAACGTATAACGTATAACGTATAACGTATAACGTATAACGTATAACGTATAACGTATAACGTATAACGTATAACGTATAACGTACAACGTATAACGTATCACGTATAACGTATTACGAATAACGTATAACGTATGACGTATAACGTATAACGTATAACGTATAACATGTAATGTATAACGTATAACGTATAACGAATAACGTATAACGTATAACGTATAACGTACAACGTATAACGTATAACGTATAACGTATAACGTATAACGTATAACGTATAACGTATAACGTATAACGTATAACGTATAACGCATAACGTATAACGTATAACCTATGACGTATAACGTATAACGTATAACGTATAACTAATAACGTATGACGTATAACGAATATCGTAGGACCTATAACGCATAACGTATAACGTATAACGTATAACGTATAACGTATAACTTATGACGAATAACGTATAACGTATAACGTATAACGAATAACGTATAACGTATAACGTATAACGAACAACGTATAACGTATAACGTATAACGTATAACGTATAACGTATAACGTATAACGTATAACGTATAACGTATAACATGTAATGTATAACGTATAACGTATAACGTATAACGAATAACGTATAACGTATAACGTATAACGTATAACGTACAACGTATATCGTATAACGTATAACGTATAACGTATAACGTATAACGTATAACGTATAACGTATAACGTATAACGTATAACGTATAACGTATAACGTATAACGTATAACGTATAACGTATAACGTATAACGTATAACGTATAACGTATAACGTATAACGCATAACGTATAACGTATAACGTATAACGTATAACGTATAACGTATAACGTATAACGTATAACGTGTAACGTACAATGTACAACGTACAACGTATAACGTGTAACGTATAACGTATAACGTATAACGTATAACGTATAACGTATAACGTATAACGTATAACGTATAACGTATAACGTATAACGTATAATGTATAACGTATAACGTATAACGTGTAACGCATACCGAATAACGTATAACGTGTAACGAAGAACGCATAACGCATAACGTATAACGTATATCGTATAACGTATAATGTATAACGTATAACGTATAACGTATAACGTATGACGTATAACGTATAACGTATAACGTATAACGTATAACGTATAACGTATAACGTATAACGTATAACGTACAACGTACAACGTACAACGTATAACGTATAACTAATAACGTATAACGTATAACGAATATCGTAGGACGTATAACGCATAACGTATAACGTATAACGTATAACGTATAACGTATAACTTATGAAGTATAACGTATAACGTATAACGTATAACGAATAACGTATAACGTATAACGTATAACGAATAACGTATAACGTATAACGTATAACGTACAACGTATAACGTATAACGTATAACGTATAACGTATAACGTATAACGTATAACGTATAACGTATAACATATAACGTATAACGTATAACGTATAACGTATAACGTATAACGTACAACGTACAACGTACAACGTATAACGTATAACGTATAACGTATAACGTATAACGTATAACGTATAACGTATAACGTATAACGTATAACGTATAACGTATAACGTATAACGTATAACGTATAACGTGTAACGCATACCGAATTACGTATAACGTGTAACGAAGAACGCATAACGCATAACGTATAACGTATATCGTATAACGTATAATGTATAACGTATAACGTATAACGTATAACGTATGACGTATGACGTATAACGTATAACGTATAACGTATAACGTATAACGTATAAGGTATAACGTATAACATATAACGTATAACGTATAACGTATAACGTATAACGTAAAACGTACAACGTACAACGTATAACGTATAACGTATAACGTATAACGTATAACGTATAACGTATAACGTATAACGTATAACGTACAACGTATAACGTATCACGTATAACGTATTACGAATAACGTATAACGTATGACGTATAACGTATAACGTATAACGTATAACGTATAACGTATAACGTGTAACGTATAACGTATAACGTATAACGTATAACGTATAACGTAAAACATGAAATGTATAACGTATAACGTATAACGAATAACGTATAACGTATAACGTATAACGTATAACGTACAACGTATAACGTATAACGTATAACGTATAACGTATAACGTATAACGTATAACGTATAACGTATAACGTATAACGTACAACGTATAACGTATCACGTATAACGTATTACGAATAACGTATAACGTATGACGTATAACGTATAGCGTATAACGTATAACGTATAACGTATAACGTATAACGTATAACGTATAACGTATAACGTATAACGTATAACGTATAACGTATAACGTATAACGTATAACGTATAACGTATAACGTATAACGTATAACGTATAACGTGTAACGCATAACGTATAACGTATAACCTATGACGTATAACGTATAACGTATAACGTATAACTAATAACGTATAACGTATAACGAATATCGTAGGACGTATAACGCATAACGTATAACGTATAACGTATAACGTATAACGTATAACGTATAACTTATGACGTATAATGTATAACGTATAACGTATAACGAATAACGTATAACGTATAACGTATAACGAACAACGTATAACGTATAACGTATAACGTATAACGTATAACGTATAACGTATAACGTATAACGTATAACGTATAACGTATAACGTATAACATGTAATGTATAAGGTATAACGTATAACGAATAACGTATAACGTATAACGTGTAACGTATAACGTATAACGTATAACGTATAACGTATAACGTATAACGTATAACGTACAACGTACAACGTACAACGTATAACGTATAACGTATAACGTATAACGTATAACGTATAACGTATAACGTATAACGTATAACGTACAACGTATAACGTATCACGTATAACGTATTACGAATAACGTATAACGAATGACGTATAACGTATAACGTATAACGTATAACGTATAACGTATAACGTATAACGTATAACGTATAACGTATAACGTATAACGTAAAACATGTAATGTATAACGTATAACGTATAACGAATAACGTATAACGTATAACGTATAACGTATAACGTACAACGTATAACGTATAACGTATAACGTATAACATATAACGTATAACGTATAACGTATAACGTATAACGTACAACGTATAACGTATCACGTATAACGTATTACGAATAACGTATAACGTATGACGTATAACGTATAACGTATAACGTATAACGTATAACGTATAACGTATAACGTATAACGTATAACGTATAACGTATAACGTATAACGTAAAACATGTAATGTATAACGTATAACGTATAACGAATAACCTATAACGTATAACGTATAACGTATAACGTACAACGTATAACGTATAACGTATAACGTATAACGTATAACGTATAACGTATAACGTATAACGTATAACGTATAACGTATAACGTATAACGTATAACGTATAACGTATAACGTATAACATGTAATGTATAACGTATAACGTATAACGAATAACGTATAACGTATAACGTATAACGTATAACGTATAACGTATAACATATAACGTATAACGTATAACGTATAACGTATAACGTATAACGTATAACGCATAACGTATAACGTATAACGTATAACGTATAACGTATAACGTATAACGTATAACGTATAACGTAAAACATGTAATGTATAACGTATAACGTATAACGAATAACGTATAACGTATAACGTATAACGTATAACGTATAACGTATAACGTATAACGTATAACGTATAACGTATAACGTATAACGTATAACGTATAACGTATAACGTATAACGTATAACGTATAACGTATAACGTATAACGTATAACGTATAACGTATAACGTATAACGTATAACGTATAACGTATAACGTATAACGTATAACGTGTAACGCATAACGTATAACGTATAACGTATAACCTATGACGTATAACGTATAACGTATAACGTATAACTAATAACGTATAACGTATAACGAATATCGTAGGACGTATAACGCATAACGTATAACGTATAACGTATAACGTATAACGCATAACTTATGACGTATAACGTATAACGTATAACGTATAACGAATAACGTATAACGTATAACGTATAACGAACAACGTATAACGTATAACGTATAACGTATAACGTATAACGTATAACGTATAACGTATAACGTATAACGTATAACGTATAACATGTAATGTATAACGTATAACGTATAACGAATAACGTATAACGTATAACGTATAACGTACAACGTATAACGTATAACGTATAACGTATAACGTATAACGTATAACGTATAACGTATAACGTATAACGTATAACGTATAACGTATAACGTATAACGTGTAACGCATACCGAATTACGTATAACGTGTATCGAAGAACGCATAACGCATAACGTATAACGTATATCGTATAACGTATAATGTATAACGTATAACGCATAACGCATAACGTATAACGTATATCGTATAACGTATAATGTATAACGTATAACGTATAACGTATAACGTATGACGTATGACGTATAACGTATAACGTATAACGTATAACGTATAACGTATAACGTATAACGTGTAACGCATACCGAATTACGTATAACGTGTAACGAAGAACGCATAACGCATAACGTATAACGTATATCGTATAACGTATAATGTATAACGTATAACGTATAACGTATAACGTATGACGTATGACGTATAACGTATAACGTATAACGTATAACGTATAACGTATAAGGTATAACGTATAACGTATAACGTATAACGTATAACGTATAACGTATAACGTAAAACGTACAACGTACAACGTATAACGTATAACGTATAACGTATAACGTATAACGTATAACGTATAACGTATAACGTATAACGTACAACGTATAACGTATCACGTGTAACGTATTACGAATAACGTATAACGTATGACGTATAACGTATAACGTATAACGTATAACGTATAACGTATAACGTGTAACGTATAACGTATAACGTATAACGTATAACGTATAACGTAAAACATGAAATGTATAACGTATAACGTATAACGAATAACGTATAACGTATAACGTATAACGTATAACGTACAACGTATAACGTATAACGTATAACGTATAACGTATAACGTATAACGTATAACGTATAACGTATAACGTATAACGTACAACGTATAACGTATCACGTATAACGTATTACGAATAACGTATAACGTATGACGTATAACGTATAACGTATAACGTATAACGTATAACGTATAACGTATAACGTATAACGTATAACGTATAACGTATAACGTATAACGTATAACGTATAACGTATAACGTATAACGTATAACGTATAACGTATAACGTATAACGTATAACGTGTAACGCATAACGTATAACGTATAACCTATGACGTATAACGTATAACGTATAACGTATAACTAATAACGTATAACGTATAACGAATATCGTAGGACGTATAACGCATAACGTATAACGTATAACGTATAACGTATAACGTATAACGTATAACTTATGACGTATAATGTATAACGTATAACGTATAACGAATAACGTATAACGTATAACGTATAACGAACAACGTATAACGTATAACGTATAACGTATAACGTATAACGTATAACGTATAACGTATAACGTATAACGTATAACGTATAACGTATAACATGTAATGTATAAGGTATAACGTATAACGAATAACGTATAACGTATAACGTGTAACGTATAACGTATAACGTATAACGTATAACGTATAACGTATAACGTATAACGTACAACGTACAACGTACAACGTATAACGTATAACGTATAACGTATAACGTATAACGTATAACGTATAACGTATAACGTATAACGTACAACGTATAACGTATCACGTATAACGTATTACGAATAACGTATAACGTATGACGTATAACGTATAACGTATAACGTATAACGTATAACGTATAACGTATAACGTATAACGTATAACGTATAACGTATAACGTAAAACATGTAATGTATAACGTATAACGTATAACGAATAACGTATAACGTATAACGTATAACGTATAACGTACAACGTATAACGTATAACGTATAACGTATAACATATAACGTATAACGTATAACGTATAACGTATAACGTACAACGTATAACGTATCACGTATAACGTATTACGAATAACGTATAACGTATGACGTATAACGTATAACGTATAACGTATAACGTATAACGTATAACGTATAACGTATAACGTATAACGTATAACGTATAACGTATAACGTATAACGTAAAACATGTAATGTATAACGTATAACGTATAACGAATAACCTATAACGTATAACGTATAACGTATAACGTACAACGTATAACGTATAACGTATAACGTATAACGTATAACGTATAACGTATAACGTATAACGTATAACGTATAACGTATAACGTATAACGTATAACGTATAACGTATAACGTATAACATGTAATGTATAACGTATAACGTATAACGAATAACGTATAACGTATAACGTATAACGTATAACGTATAACGTATAACATATAACGTATAACGTATAACGTATAACGTATAACGTATAACGTATAACGCATAACGTATAACGTATAACGTATAACGTATAACGTATAACGTATAACGTATAACGTATAACGTAAAACATGTAATGTATAACGTATAACGTATAACGAATAACGTATAACGTATAACGTATAACGTATAACGTATAACGTATAACGTATAACGTATAACGTATAACGTATAACGTATAACGTATAACGTATAACGTATAACGTATAACGTATAACGTATAACGTATAACGTATAACGTATAACGTATAACGTATAACGTATAACGTATAACGTATAACGTATAACGTATAACGTATAACGTGTAACGCATAACGTATAACGTATAACCTATGACGTATAACGTATAACGTATAACGTATAACTAATAACGTATAACGTATAACGAATATCGTAGGACGTATAACGCATAACGTATAACGTATAACGTATAACGTATAACGCATAACTTATGACGTATAACGTATAACGTATAACGTATAACGAATAACGTATAACGTATAACGTATAACGAACAACGTATAACGTATAACGTATAACGTATAACGTATAACGTATAACGTATAACGTATAACGTATAACGTATAACGTATAACATGTAATGTATAACGTATAACGTATAACGAATAACGTATAACGTATAACGTATAACGTACAACGTATAACGTATAACGTATAACGTATAACGTATAACGTATAACGTATAACGTATAACGTATAACGTATAACGTATAACGTATAACGTATAACGTGTAACGCATACCGAATTACGTATAACGTGTATCGAAGAACGCATAACGCATAACGTATAACGTATATCGTATAACGTATAATGTATAACGTATAACGTATAACGTATCACGTATAACGTATTACGAATAACGTATAACGTATGACGTATAATGTATAACGTATAACGTATAACGTATAACGTATAACGTATAACGTATAACGTATAACGTATAACGTATAACGTATAACGTATAACGTATAACGTATAACGTATAACGTATAACATGTAATGTATAACGTATAACGTATAACGAATAACGTATAACGTATAACGTATAACGTATAACGTATAACGTATAACGTATAACGTATAACGTATAACGTATAACGTATAACGTATAACGTATAACGTATAACGTATAACGTATAACTTATGACGTATAACGTATAACGTATAACGTATAACGTATAACGTATAACGTATAACGTATATCGTATAACGTATAACGTATAACGAATAACGTATAACCTACAACGTATAACGAATCACGTATAACGTATTACGAATAACGTATAACGTATGACGTATAACGTATAACGTATAACGTATAACGTATAACGTATAACGTATAACGTATAACGTATAACGTATAACGTATAACGTATAACGTATAACGTATAACGTATAACGTATAACGTATAACATGTAACGTATATCGTATAACGTATAATGTATAACGTATAACGTATAACGTATCACGTATAACGTATTACGAATAACGTATAACGTATAACGTATAACGTATAACGTATAACGTATAACGTATAACGTATAACGTATAACGTATAACGTATAACGTACAACGTACAACGTACAACGTATAACGTACAACGTATAACGTATAACGTATAACGTATAACGTATAACGTATAACGTATAACGTATAACGTATAACGTATAACGTATAACGTATAACGTATAACGTATAACGTATAACGTATAACGTGTAACGCATACCGAATTACGTATAACGTGTATCGAAGAACGCATAACGCATAACGTATAACGTATATCGTATAACGTATAATGTATAACGTATAACGTATAACGTATAACGTATGACGTATAACGTATAACGTATAACGTATAACGCATAACGTATAACGTATAAGGTATAACGTATAACGTATAACGTATAACGTATAACGTATAACGTATAACGTAAAACGTACAACGTACAACGTATAACGTATAACGTATAACGTATAACGTATAACGTATAACGTATAACGTATAACGTATAACGTATAACGTACAACGTATAACGTATCACGTATAACGTATTACGAATAACGTATAACGTATGACGTATAACGTATAACGTATAACGTATAACGTATAACGTATAACGTAAAACATGAAATGTATAACGTATAACGTATAACGAATAACGTATAACGTATAACGTATAACGTATAACGTACAACGTATAACGTATAACGTATAACGTATAACGTATAACGTATAACGTATAACGTATAACGTATAACGTATAACGTATAACGTACAACGTATAACGTATCACGTATAACGTATTACGAATAACGTATAACGTATGACGTATAATGTATAACGTATAACGTATAACGTATAACGTATAACGTATAACGTATAACGTATAACGTATAACGTATAACGTATAACGTATAACGTATAACGTATAACGTATAACGTATAACGTATAACGTATAACATGTAATGTATAACGTATAACGTATAACGAATAACGTATAACGTATAACGTATAACGTATAACGTATAACGTATAACGTATAACGTATAACGTATAACGTATAACGTATAACGTATAACGTATAACGTATAACGTATAACGTATAACTTATGACGTATAACGTATAACGTATAACGTATAACGTATAACGTATAACGTATAACGTATATCGTATAACGTATAACGTATAACGAATAACGTATAACCTACAACGTATAACGAATCACGTATAACGTATTACGAATAACGTATAACGTATGACGTATAACGTATAACGTATAACGTATAACGTATAACGTATAACGTATAACGTATAACGTATAACGTATAACGTATAACATGTAATGTATAACGTATAACGTATAACGTATAACGCATAACGTATAACGTATAACGTATAACGTATAACGTATAACGTATAACGTATAACGTATAACGTATAACGTATAACCTATGACGTATAACGTATAACTTATAACGTATAACGTATAACGTATAACGTACAACGTAGAACGTATAACGTACAACGTAGAAAGTATCACGTATAACGTATAACGTATAACGTATAACGTATAACGCATAACGTATAACGCATGACGTATAACGCATAACGTATAACGCATAACGTATAACGCATAACGTATAACGTATAACGTATAACGTATAACGTATAACGTATAACGTATAACGTATAACGTATAACGTATAACGTATAACGTATAACATGTAATGTATAACGTATAACGTATAACGAATAACGTATAACGTATAACGTATAACGTATAACGTATAACGTATAACGTATAACGTATAACGTATAACGTATAACGTATAACGTATAACGTATAACGTATAACGTATAACGTATAACGTATAACGTATAACGTATAACGTATAACGTATAACGTATAACGTATAACGTATAACGTATAACGTATAACGTATAACGTATAACGTACAACGTATAATGTATCACGTATAACGTATTACGAATGACGTATAACGTATGACGTATAACGTATAACGTATAACGTATAACGAATAACGTATAACGTATGACGTATAACGTATAACGTATAATGTATAACGTATAACGTATAACGTATAACGTATAACGTATAACGTATAACGTATAACGTATAACGTATAACGTATAACGTATAACGTATAACGTATAACGTATAACGTATAACGTATAACGTATAACGTATAACGTATAACGTATAACGTATAACGTATAACGTATAACGTATAACGTATAACGTATAACGCATAACGTATAACGTATAACCTATGACGTATAACGTATAACGTATAACGTATAACTAATAACGTATAACTATAACGTAACGTATAACGAATATCGTAGGACGTATAACGCATAACGTATAACGTATAACGTATAACGTATAACGTATAACGTATAACGTATAACTTATGACGTATAACGTATAACGTATAACGTATAACGAATAACGTATAACGTATAACGTATAACGAACAACGTATAACGTATAACGTATAACGTATAACGTATAACGTATAAAGTATAACGTATAACGTATAACGTATAACGTATAACATGTAATGTATAACGTATAACGTATAACGAATAACGTATAACGTATAACGTATAACGTATAACGTACAACGTATAACGTATAACGTATAACGTATAACGTATAACGTATAACGTATAACGTATAACGTATAACGCATAACGTATAACGTATAACGTATAACGTATAACGTATAATGTATAACGTATAACGTATAACCTATGACGTATAACGTATTACTTATAACGTATAACGTATAACGTATAACGTATAACGTATAACGCATAACGTATAACGTATAACGTATAACGTATAACGTATAATGTATAACGTATAACGTATAACCTATGACGTATAACGTATAACTTATAACGTATAACGTACAACGTATAACGTATCACGTATAACGTATTACGAATAACGTATAACGTATGACGTATAACGTATAACGTATAACGTAAAACGTACAACGTACAACGTATAACGTATAACGTATAACGTATAACGTATAACGTATAACGTATAACGTATAACGTATAACGTATAACGTATAACGTATAACGTATAACGTATAACGTAAAACATGTAATGTATAACGTATAACGAATAACGTATAACGTATAACGTATAACGTATAACGTACAACGTATAACGTATAACGTATAACGTATAAAGTATAACGTATAACGTATAACGTATAACGTATAACGTATAACGTATAACGTATAACGCATAACGTATAACGTATAACGTATAACGTATAACGTATAATGTATAACGTATAACGTATAACCTATGACGTATAACGTATTACTTATAACGTATAACGTATAACGTATAACGTATAACGTATAACGCATAACGTATAACGTATAACGTATAACGTATAACGTATAATGTATAACGTATAACGTATAACCTATGACGTATAAACGTATAAACGTATAACGTATAACGTATATCGTATAACGTATAACGTACAACGTATAACGTATCACGTATAACGTATTACGAATAACGTATAACGTATGACGTATAACGTATAACGTATAACGTATAACGTATAACATATAACGTATAACGTATAACGTATAACGTATAACGTATAACGTAAAACATGTAATGTATAACGTATAACGTATAACGAATAACGTATAACGTATAACGTATAACGTATAACGTACAACGTATAACGTATAACGTATAACGTATAACGTATAACGTATAACGTATAACGTATAACGTATAACGTATAACGTACAACGTATAACGTATCACGTATAACGTATTACGAATGACGTATAACGTAAGACGTATAACGTATAACGTATAACGTATAACGTATAACGTGTAACGTATATCGTATAACGTATAACGTATAACGTATAACGTATAACGTATAACGTATAACGTATAACGTATAACGTATAACGTATAAAGTATAACGTATAACGTATAACGTATAACGTATAACGTATAACGTATAACGTATAACGTATAACGCATAACGTATAACGTATAACGTATAACGTATAACGTATAATGTATAACGTATAACGTATAACCTATGACGTATAACGTATTACTTATAACGTATAACGTATAACGTATAACGTATAACGTATAACGTAAAACATGTAATGTATAACGTATAACGTATAACGAATAACGTATAACGAACAACGTATAACGTATAACGTATAACGTATAACGTATAACGTATAACGTATAACCTATGACGTATAACGTATAACTTATAACGTATAACGTATAACGTATAACGTATAACGTATAACGTATAACGTATAACGCATAACGTATAACGTATAACGTATAACGTATAACGTATAATGTATAACGTATAACGTATAACCTATGACGTATAACGTATAACTTATGACGTATAACGTACAACGTATAACGTATCACGTATAACGTATTACGAATAACGTATAACGTATGACGTATAACGTATAACGTATAACGTATAACCTACAACGTATAACGAATCACGTATAACGTATTACGAATAACGTATAACGTATGACGTATAACGTATAACGTATAACGTATAACGTATAACGTACAACGTATAACGTATCACGTTTAACGTATTACGAATAACGTATAACGTATAACGTATAACGTATAACGTATAACGTATAACGTATAACGTATAACGTATAACGTATAACGTATAACGTATAACGTATAACGTTATATCGTATAACGTATAACTTATGACGTATAACATATAACGTATAACGTATAACGTATAACGTATAACGTATAACGTATAACGTATAACGTATAACGTATAACGTATAACGTACAACGTATAACGTATCACGTATAACGTATTACGAATGACGTATAACGTATGACGTATAACGTATAACGTATAACGTATAACGTATAACGTGTAACGTATATCGTATAACGTATAACGTATAACGTATAACGTATAACGTATAACGTATAACGTATAACGTATAACGTATAACGTATAAAGTATAACGTATAACGCATAACGTATAACGTATAACGTATAACGTATAACGTATAATGTATAACGTATAACGTATAACCTATGACGTATAACGTATTACTTATAACGTATAACGTATAACGTATAACGTATAACGTATAACGCATAACGTATAACGTATAACGTATAACGTATAACGTATAATGTATAACGTATAACGTATAACCTATGACGTATAACGTATAACTTATAACGTATAACGTATAACGTATAACGTACAACGTATAACGTATCACGTATAACGTATTACGAATAACGTATAACGTATGACGTATAACGTATAACGTATAACGTACAACGTACAACGTACAACGTATAACGTATAACGTATAACGTATAACGTATAACGTATAACGTATATCGTATAACGTATAACGTACAACGTATAACGTATCACGTATAACGTATTACGAATAACGTATAACGTATGACGTATAACGTATAACGTATAACGTATAACGTATAACATATAACGTATAACGTATAACGTATAACGTATAACGTATAACGTAAAACATGTAATGTATAACGTATAACGTATAACGAATAACGTATAACGTATAACGTATAACGTATAACGTACAACGTATAACGTATAACGTATAACGTATAACGTATAACGTATAACGTATAACGTATAACGTATAACGTATAACGTACAACGTATAACGTATCACGTATAACGTATTACGAATGACGTATAACGTAAGACGTATAACGTATAACGTATAACGTATAACGTATAACGTGTAACGTATATCGTATAACGTATAACGTATAACGTATAACGTATAACGTATAACGTATAACGTATAACGTATAACGTATAACGTATAAAGTATAACGTATAACGTATAACGTATAACGTATAACGTATAACGTATAACGTATAACGTATAACGCATAACGTATAACGTATAACGTATAACGTATAACGTATAATGTATAACGTATAACGTATAACCTATGACGTATAACGTATTACTTATAACGTATAACGTATAACGTATAACGTATAACGTATAACGCATAACGTATAACGTATAACGTATAACGTATAACGTATAATGTATAACGTATAACGTATAACCTATGACGTATAACGTATAACTTATAACGTATAACGTATAACGTATAACGTACAACGTATAACGTATCACGTATAACGTATTACGAATAACGTATAACGTATGACGTATAACGTATAACGTATAACGTACAACGTATAACGTATCACGTATAACGTATTACGAATAACGTATAACGTATGACGTACAACGTATAACGTATAACGTACAACGTATAACGTATAACGTATAACGTATAACGTATAACGTATAACGTATAACGTATAACGTATAACGTAAAACACGTAATGTATAACGTATAACGTATAACGAATAACGTATAACGTATAACGTATAACGTATAACGTACAACGTATAACGTATAACGTATAACGTATAACGTATAACGTATAACGTACAACGTATAACGTATCACGTATAACGTATTACGAATGACGTATAACGTATGACGTATAACGTATAACGTATAACGTATATCGTATAACGTATAACGTACAACGTATAACGTATCACGTATAACGTATTACGAATAACGTATAACGTATGACGTATAACGTATAACGTATAACGTATAACGTATAACGTATAACGTATAACGTATAACGTATAACGTATAACGTATAACGTATAACGTAAAACATGTAATGTATAACGTATAACGTATAACGAATAACGTATAACGTATAACGTATAACGTATAACGTACAACGTATAACGTATAACGTATAACGTATAACGTATAACGTATAACGTATAACGTATAACGTACAACGTATAACGTATAACGTATCACGTATAACGTATTACGAATGACGTATAACGTATGACGTATAACGTATAACGTATAACGTATAACGTATAACGTGTAACGTATATCGTATAACGTATAACGTATAACGTATAACGTATAACGTATAACGTATAACGTATAACGTATAACGTATAACGTATAAAGTATAACGTATAACGTATAACGTATAACGTATAACGTATAACGTATAACGTATAACGCATAACGTATAACGTATAACGTATAACGTATAACGTATAATGTATAACGTATAACGTATAACCTATGACGTATAACGTATTACTTATAACGTATAACGTATAACGTATAACGTATAACGTATAACGCATAACGTATAACGTATAACGTATAACGTATAACGTATAATGTATAACGTATAACGTATAACCTATGACGTATAACGTATAACTTATAACGTATAACGTACAACGTATAACGTATCACGTATAACGTATTACGAATAACGTATAACGTATGACGTATAACGTATAACGTATAACGTACAACGTACAACGTACAACGTATAACGTATAACGTATAACGTATAACGTATAACGTATAACGTATAACGTATAACGTATAACGTATAACGTATAACGTATAACGTATAACGTATAACGTAAAACATGTAATGTATAACGTATAACGAATAACGTATAACGTATAACGTATAACGTATAACGTACAACGTATAACGTATAACGTATAACGTATAAAGTATAACGTATAACGTATAACGTATAACGTATAACGTATAACGTATAACGTATAACGCATAACGTATAACGTATAACGTATAACGTATAACGTATAATGTATAACGTATAACGTATAACCTATGACGTATAACGTATTACTTATAACGTATAACGTATAACGTATAACGTATAACGTATAACGCATAACGTATAACGTATAACGTATAACGTATAACGTATAATGTATAACGTATAACGTATAACCTATGACGTATAACGTATTACTTATAACGTATAACGTATAACGTATAACGTATAACGTATAACGCATAACGTATAACGTATAACGTATAACGTATAACGTATAATGTATAACGTATAACGTATAACCTATGACGTATAACGTATAACTTATAACGTATAACGTATAACGTATAACGTACAACGTATAACGTATCACGTATAACGTATTACGAATAACGTATAACGTATGACGTATAACGTATAACGTATAACGTACAACGTACAACGTACAACGTATAACGTATAACGTATAACGTATAACGTATAACGTATAACGTATATCGTATAACGTATAACGTACAACGTATAACGTATCACGTATAACGTATTACGAATAACGTATAACGTATGACGTATAACGTATAACGTATAACGTATAACGTATAACATATAACGTATAACGTATAACGTATAACGTATAACGTATAACGTAAAACATGTAATGTATAACGTATAACGTATAACGAATAACGTATAACGTATAACGTATAACGTATAACGTACAACGTATAACGTATAACGTATAACGTATAACGTATAACGTATAACGTATAACGTATAACGTATAACGTATAACGTACAACGTATAACGTATCACGTATAACGTATTACGAATGACGTATAACGTAAGACGTATAACGTATAACGTATAACGTATAACGTATAACGTGTAACGTATATCGTATAACGTATAACGTATAACGTATAACGTATAACGTATAACGTATAACGTATAACGTATAACGTATAACGTATAAAGTATAACGTATAACGTATAACGTATAACGTATAACGTATAACGTATAACGTATAACGTATAACGCATAACGTATAACGTATAACGTATAACGTATAACGTATAATGTATAACGTATAACGTATAACCTATGACGTATAACGTATTACTTATAACGTATAACGTATAACGTATAACGTATAACGTATAACGCATAACGTATAACGTATAACGTATAACGTATAACGTATAATGTATAACGTATAACGTATAACCTATGACGTATAACGTATAACTTATAACGTATAACGTATAACGTATAACGTACAACGTATAACGTATCACGTATAACGTATTACGAATAACGTATAACGTATGACGTATAACGTATAACGTATAACGTACAACGTATAACGTATCACGTATAACGTATTACGAATAACGTATAACGTATGACGTACAACGTATAACGTATAACGTACAACGTATAACGTATAACGTATAACGTATAACGTATAACGTATAACGTATAACGTATAACGTATAACGTAAAACACGTAATGTATAACGTATAACGTATAACGAATAACGTATAACGTATAACGTATAACGTATAACGTACAACGTATAACGTATAACGTATAACGTATAACGTATAACGTATAACGTACAACGTATAACGTATCACGTATAACGTATTACGAATGACGTATAACGTATGACGTATAACGTATAACGTATAACGTATATCGTATAACGTATAACGTACAACGTATAACGTATCACGTATAACGTATTACGAATAACGTATAACGTATGACGTATAACGTATAACGTATAACGTATAACGTATAACGTATAACGTATAACGTATAACGTATAACGTATAACGTATAACGTATAACGTAAAACATGTAATGTATAACGTATAACGTATAACGAATAACGTATAACGTATAACGTATAACGTATAACGTACAACGTATAACGTATAACGTATAACGTATAACGTATAACGTATAACGTATAACGTATAACGTATAACGTACAACGTATAACGTATCACGTATAACGTATTACGAATGACGTATAACGTATGACGTATAACGTATAACGTATAACGTATAACGTATAACGTGTAACGTATATCGTATAACGTATAACGTATAACGTATAACGTATAACGTATAACGTATAACGTATAACGTATAACGTATAACGTATAAAGTATAACGTATAACGTATAACGTATAACGTATAACGTATAACGTATAACGTATAACGCATAACGTATAACGTATAACGTATAACGTATAACGTATAATGTATAACGTATAACGTATAACCTATGACGTATAACGTATTACTTATAACGTATAACGTATAACGTATAACGTATAACGTATAACGCATAACGTATAACGTATAACGTATAACGTATAACGTATAATGTATAACGTATAACGTATAACCTATGACGTATAACGTATAACTTATAACGTATAACGTACAACGTATAACGTATCACGTATAACGTATTACGAATAACGTATAACGTATGACGTATAACGTATAACGTATAACGTACAACGTACAACGTACAACGTATAACGTATAACGTATAACGTATAACGTATAACGTATAACGTATAACGTATAACGTATAACGTATAACGTATAACGTATAACGTATAACGTATAACGTAAAACATGTAATGTATAACGTATAACGAATAACGTATAACGTATAACGTATAACGTATAACGTACAACGTATAACGTATAACGTATAACGTATAAAGTATAACGTATAACGTATAACGTATAACGTATAACGTATAACGTATAACGTATAACGCATAACGTATAACGTATAACGTATAACGTATAACGTATAATGTATAACGTATAACGTATAACCTATGACGTATAACGTATTACTTATAACGTATAACGTATAACGTATAACGTATAACGTATAACGCATAACGTATAACGTATAACGTATAACGTATAACGTATAATGTATAACGTATAACGTATAACCTATGACGTATAACGTATAACGTATAACGTATAACGTATATCGTATAACGTATAACGTACAACGTATAACGTATCACGTATAACGTATTACGAATAACGTATAACGTATGACGTATAACGTATAACGTATAACGTATAACGTATAACATATAACGTATAACGTATAACGTATAACGTATAACGTATAACGTAAAACATGTAATGTATAACGTATAACGTATAACGAATAACGTATAACGTATAACGTATAACGTATAACGTACAACGTATAACGTATAACGTATAACGTATAACGTATAACGTATAACGTATAACGTATAACGTATAACGTATAACGTACAACGTATAACGTATCACGTATAACGTATTACGAATGACGTATAACGTAAGACGTATAACGTATAACGTATAACGTATAACGTATAACGTGTAACGTATATCGTATAACGTATAACGTATAACGTATAACGTATAACGTATAACGTATAACGTATAACGTATAACGTATAACGTATAAAGTATAACGTATAACGTATAACGTATAACGTATAACGTATAACGTATAACGTATAACGTATAACGCATAACGTATAACGTATAACGTATAACGTATAACGTATAATGTATAACGTATAACGTATAACCTATGACGTATAACGTATTACTTATAACGTATAACGTATAACGTATAACGTATAACGTATAACGTAAAACATGTAATGTATAACGTATAACGTATAACGAATAACGTATAACGAACAACGTATAACGTATAACGTATAACGTATAACGTATAACGTATAACGTATAACCTATGACGTATAACGTATAACTTATAACGTATAACGTATAACGTATAACGTATAACGTATAAGGTATAACGTATAACGCATAACGTATAACGTATAACGTATAACGTATAACGTATAATGTATAACGTATAACGTATAACCTATGACGTATAACGTATAACTTATGACGTATAACGTACAACGTATAACGTATCACGTATAACGTATTACGAATAACGTATAACGTATGACGTATAACGTATAACGTATAACGTATAACCTACAACGTATAACGAATCACGTATAACGTATTACGAATAACGTATAACGTATGACGTATAACGTATAACGTATAACGTATAACGTATAACGTACAACGTATAACGTATCACGTTTAACGTATTACGAATAACGTATAACGTATAACGTATAACGTATAACGTATAACGTATAACGTATAACGTATAACGTATAACGTATAACGTATAACGTATAACGTATAACGTTATATCGTATAACGTATAACTTATGACGTATAACATATAACGTATAACGTATAACGTATAACGTATAACGTATAACGTATAACGTATAACGTATAACGTATAACGTATAACGTATAACGTATAACGTATAACGTACAACGTATAACGTATAACCCATGACGTATAACGTATAACGTATAACGTATAACTAATAACGTATAACGTATAACGAATATCGTAGGACGTATAACGCATAACGTATAACGTATAACGTATAACGTATAACGTATAACGTATAACGTATAACGTATAACGTATAACGTATAACGTATAACGTATAACGTATAACGTATAACGTATAACGTATAACGTGTAACGTATAACGTATAACGTATAACGTATAACGTATAACGAACAACGTATAACGTATAACGTACAACGTATAACGTACAACGTATAACGTACAACGTATAACGTACAACGTATAACGTAGAACGTGTAACGTATAACGTATAACGTATAACGTATAACGTATAACGTATAACGTATAACGTATAACGTATAACGTATAACGTATAACGTATAACGTATAACGTATAACGTATAACGTATAACGTATAACGTATAACGTATAACGTATAACGTATAACGTATAACGTATAACGTATAACGTATAACGTATAACGTATAACGAACAACGTATAACGTATAACGTACAACGTATAACGTACAACGTATAACGTAGAACGTATAACGTACAACGTATAACGTATAACGTATAACGTATAACGTATAACGTATAACGTATAACGTATAACGTATAACGTATAACGTATAACGTATAACGTATAACGTATAACGTATAACGTATAACGTATAACGTATAACGTATAACGTATAACGTATAACGTATAACGTATAACGTATAACGTATAACGTATAACGTATAACGTATAACGTATAACGTATAACGTATAACATGTAATGTATAACGTATAACGTATAACGAATAACGTATAACGTATAACGTATAACGTATAACGAACAACGTATAACGTATAACGTATAACGTATAACGTATATCGTATAACGTATAACGTATAACGTATAACGTATAACGTATAACGAACAACGTATAACGTATAACGTACAACGTATAACGTACAACGTATAACGTACAACGTATAACGTACAACGTATAACGTACAACGTATAACGTACAACGTATAACGTATAACGTATAACGTATAACGTATAACGTATAACGTATAACGTATAACGTATAACGTATAACGTATAACGTATAACGTATAACGTATAACGTATAACGTATAACGTATAACGTATAACGTATAACGTATAACGTATAACGTATAACGTATAACGTATAACGTATAACGTATAACGTATAACGTATAACGTATAACGTATAACGTATAACGTATAACGTTATAACGTATAACGTATAACGTATAACGTATAACGTATAACGTATAACGTATAACATGTAATGTATAACGTATAACGTATAACGAATAACGTATAACGTATAACGTATAACGAACAACGTATAACGTATAACGTATAACGTATAACGTATATCGTATAACGTATAACGTATAACGTATAACGTATAACGTATAACGAACAACGTATAACGTATAACGTTCAACGTATAACGTACAACGTATAACGTACAACGTATAACGTACAACGTATAACGTAGAACGTATAACGTATACCGTATAACGTATAACGTATAACGTATAACGTATAACGCAAACGTATAACGCATAACGTATAACGCATAACGTATAACGCATAACGTATAACGCATAACGTATAACGTATAAAGTATAACGTATAACGTATAACGTATAACGTATAACGTATAACGTATAACGTATAACGTATAACGTATAACGTATAACGTATAACGTATAACGTATAACGTATAACGTATAACGTATAACGTATAACGTATAACGTATAACGTATAACGTATAACGTATAACGTGTAACGTATAACGTATAACGTATAACGTATAACGTATAACGTATAACGTATAACGTATAACGCATAACGTATAACGTATAACCTATGACGTATAACGTATAACGTATAACGTATAACTAATAACGTATGACGTATAACGAATATCGTAGGACCTATAACGCATAACGTATAACGTATAACGTATAACGTATAACGTATAACTTATGACGAATAACGTATAACGTATAACGTATAACGAATAACGTATAACGTATAACGTATAACGAACAACGTATAACGTATAACGTATAACGTATAACGTATAACGTATAACATATAACGTATAACGTATAACGTATAACATGTAATGTATAACGTATAACGTATAACGAATAACGTATAACGTATGACGTATAACGTACAACGTATATCGTATAACGTATAACGTATAACGTATAACGTATAACGTATAACGTATAACGTATAACGTATAACGTATAACGTATAACGTATAACGTATAACGTATAACGTATAACGTATAACGTATAACGTATAACGTGTAACGCATAACGTATAACGTATAACCTATGACGTATAACGTATAACGTATAACGTATAACGTATAACGTATAACGTATAACGTATAACGTATAACGTATAACGTATAACGTATAACGTATAACGTATAACGTATAACGTATAACGTATAACGTATAACGTATAACGTATAACGTGTAACGTATAACGTATAACGTATAACGTATAACGTATAACGTATAACGTATAACGTATAACGCATAACGTATAACGTATAACCTATGACGTATAACGTATAACGTATAACGTATAACTAATAACGTATGACGTATAACGAATATCGTAGGACCTATAACGCATAACGTATAACGTATATCGTATAACGTATAACGTATAACGTATAACGTATAACGTATAACGAACAACGTATAACGTATAACGTACAACGTATAACGTACAACGTATAACGTACAACGTATAACGTACAACGTATAACGTACAACGTATAACGTACAACGTATAACGTATAACGTATAACGTATAACGTATAACGTATAACGTATAACGTATAACGTATAACGTATAACGTATAACGTATAACGTATAACGTATAACGTATAAAGTATAACGTATAACGTATAACGTATAACGTATAACGTATAACGTATAACGTATAACGTATAACGTATAACGTATAACGTATAACGTATAACGTATAACGTATAACGTATAACGTATAACGTATAACGTATAACGTATAACGTATAACGTATAACGTATAACGTATAACGTGTAACGTATAACGTATAACGTATAACGTATAACGTATAACGTATAACGTATAACGTATAACGCATAACGTATAACGTATAACCTATGACGTATAACGTATAACGTATAACGTATAACTAATAACGTATGACGTATAACGAATATCGTAGGACCTATAACGCATAACGTATAACGTATAACGTATAACGTATAACGTATAACTTATGACGAATAACGTATAACGTATAACGTATAACGAATAACGTATAACGTATAACGTATAACGAACAACGTATAACGTATAACGTATAACGTATAACGTATAACGTATAACATATAACGTATAACGTATAACGTATAACATGTAATGTATAACGTATAACGTATAACGAATAACGTATAACGTATGACGTATAACGTACAACGTATATCGTATAACGTATAACGTATAACGTATAACGTATAACGTATAACGTATAACGTATAACGTATAACGTATAACGTATAACGTATAACGTATAACGTATAACGTATAACGTATAACGTATAACGTATAACGTGTAACGCATAACGTATAACGTATAACCTATGACGTATAACGTATAACGTATAACGTATAACTAATAACGTATAACGTATAACGAATATCGTAGGACGTATAACGCATAACGTATAACGTATAACGTATAACGTATAACGTATAACTTATGACGTATAACGTATAACGTATAACGTATAACGAATAACGTATAACGTATAACGTATAACGAACAACGTATAACGTATAACGTATAACGTATAACGTATAACGTATAACGTATAACGTATAACGTATAACGTATAACGTATAACATGTAATGTATAAGGTATAACGTATAACGAATAACGTATAACGTATAACGTGTAACGTATAACGTATAACGTATAACGTATAACGTATAACGTATAACGTATAACGTACAACGTACAACGTACAACGTATAACGTATAACGTATAACGTATAACGTATAACGTATAACGTATAACGTATAACGTATAACGTATAACGTACAACGTATAACGTATCACGTATAACGTATTACGAATAACGTATAACGTATAACGTATAACGTATAACGTATAATGTATAACGTATAACGTATAACGTGTAACGCATACCGAATAACGTATAACGTGTAACGAAGAACGCATAACGCATAACGTATAACGTATATCGTATAACGTATAATGTATAACGTATAACGTATAACGTATAACGTATGACGTATAACGTATAACCTATGACGTATAACGTATTACTTATAACGTATAACGTATAACGTATAACGTATAACGTATAACGCATAACGTATAACGTATAACGTATAACGTATAACGTATAATGTATAACGTATAACGTATAACCTATGACGTATAACGTATAACTTATAACGTATAACGTATAACGTATAACGTACAACGTATAACGTATCACGTATAACGTATTACGAATAACGTATAACGTATGACGTATAACGTATAACGTATAACGTACAACGTACAACGTACAACGTATAACGTATAACGTATAACGTATAACGTATAACGTATAACGTATATCGTATAACGTATAACGTACAACGTATAACGTATCACGTATAACGTATTACGAATAACGTATAACGTATGACGTATAACGTATAACGTATAACGTATAACGTATAACATATAACGTATAACGTATAACGTATAACGTATAACGTATAACGTAAAACATGTAATGTATAACGTATAACGTATAACGAATAACGTATAACGTATAACGTATAACGTATAACGTACAACGTATAACGTATAACGTATAACGTATAACGTATAACGTATAACGTATAACGTATAACGTATAACGTATAACGTACAACGTATAACGTATCACGTATAACGTATTACGAATGACGTATAACGTAAGACGTATAACGTATAACGTATAACGTATAACGTATAACGTGTAACGTATATCGTATAACGTATAACGTATAACGTATAACGTATAACGTATAACGTATAACGTATAACGTATAACGTATAACGTATAAAGTATAACGTATAACGTATAACGTATAACGTATAACGTATAACGTATAACGTATAACGTATAACGCATAACGTATAACGTATAACGTATAACGTATAACGTATAATGTATAACGTATAACGTATAACCTATGACGTATAACGTATTACTTATAACGTATAACGTATAACGTATAACGTATAACGTATAACGCATAACGTATAACGTATAACGTATAACGTATAACGTATAATGTATAACGTATAACGTATAACCTATGACGTATAACGTATAACTTATAACGTATAACGTATAACGTATAACGTACAACGTATAACGTATCACGTATAACGTATTACGAATAACGTATAACGTATGACGTATAACGTATAACGTATAACGTACAACGTATAACGTATCACGTATAACGTATTACGAATAACGTATAACGTATGACGTACAACGTATAACGTATAACGTACAACGTATAACGTATAACGTATAACGTATAACGTATAACGTATAACGTATAACGTATAACGTATAACGTATAACGTAAAACACGTAATGTATAACGTATAACGTATAACGAATAACGTATAACGTATAACGTATAACGTATAACGTACAACGTATAACGTATAACGTATAACGTATAACGTATAACGTATAACGTACAACGTATAACGTATCACGTATAACGTATTACGAATGACGTATAACGTATGACGTATAACGTATAACGTATAACGTATATCGTATAACGTATAACGTACAACGTATAACGTATCACGTATAACGTATTACGAATAACGTATAACGTATGACGTATAACGTATAACGTATAACGTATAACGTATAACGTATAACGTATAACGTATAACGTATAACGTATAACGTATAACGTAAAACATGTAATGTATAACGTATAACGTATAACGAATAACGTATAACGTATAACGTATAACGTATAACGTACAACGTATAACGTATAACGTATAACGTATAACGTATAACGTATAACGTATAACGTATAACGTATAACGTACAACGTATAACGTATCACGTATAACGTATTACGAATGACGTATAACGTATGACGTATAACGTATAACGTATAACGTATAACGTATAACGTGTAACGTATATCGTATAACGTATAACGTATAACGTATAACGTATAACGTATAACGTATAACGTATAACGTATAACGTATAACGTATAAAGTATAACGTATAACGTATAACGTATAACGTATAACGTATAACGTATAACGTATAACGCATAACGTATAACGTATAACGTATAACGTATAACGTATAATGTATAACGTATAACGTATAACCTATGACGTATAACGTATTACTTATAACGTATAACGTATAACGTATAACGTATAACGTATAACGCATAACGTATAACGTATAACGTATAACGTATAACGTATAATGTATAACGTATAACGTATAACCTATGACGTATAACGTATAACTTATAACGTATAACGTACAACGTATAACGTATCACGTATAACGTATTACGAATAACGTATAACGTATGACGTATAACGTATAACGTATAACGTAAAACGTACAACGTACAACGTATAACGTATAACGTATAACGTATAACGTATAACGTATAACGTATAACGTATAACGTATAACGTATAACGTATAACGTATAACGTATAACGTATAACGTAAAACATGTAATGTATAACGTATAACGAATAACGTATAACGTATAACGTATAACGTATAACGTACAACGTATAACGTATAACGTATAACGTATAAAGTATAACGTATAACGTATAACGTATAACGTATAACGTATAACGTATAACGTATAACGCATAACGTATAACGTATAACGTATAACGTATAACGTATAATGTATAACGTATAACGTATAACCTATGACGTATAACGTATTACTTATAACGTATAACGTATAACGTATAACGTATAACGTATAACGCATAACGTATAACGTATAACGTATAACGTATAACGTATAATGTATAACGTATAACGTATAACCTATGACGTATAACGTATAACGTATAACGTATAACGTATATCGTATAACGTATAACGTACAACGTATAACGTATCACGTATAACGTATTACGAATAACGTATAACGTATGACGTATAACGTATAACGTATAACGTATAACGTATAACATATAACGTATAACGTATAACGTATAACGTATAACGTATAACGTAAAACATGTAATGTATAACGTATAACGTATAACGAATAACGTATAACGTATAACGTATAACGTATAACGTACAACGTATAACGTATAACGTATAACGTATAACGTATAACGTATAACGTATAACGTATAACGTATAACGTATAACGTACAACGTATAACGTATCACGTATAACGTATTACGAATGACGTATAACGTAAGACGTATAACGTATAACGTATAACGTATAACGTATAACGTGTAACGTATATCGTATAACGTATAACGTATAACGTATAACGTATAACGTATAACGTATAACGTATAACGTATAACGTATAACGTATAAAGTATAACGTATAACGTATAACGTATAACGTATAACGTATAACGTATAACGTATAACGTATAACGCATAACGTATAACGTATAACGTATAACGTATAACGTATAATGTATAACGTATAACGTATAACCTATGACGTATAACGTATTACTTATAACGTATAACGTATAACGTATAACGTATAACGTATAACGTAAAACATGTAATGTATAACGTATAACGTATAACGAATAACGTATAACGAACAACGTATAACGTATAACGTATAACGTATAACGTATAACGTATAACGTATAACCTATGACGTATAACGTATAACTTATAACGTATAACGTATAACGTATAACGTATAACGTATAACGTATAACGTATAACGCATAACGTATAACGTATAACGTATAACGTATAACGTATAATGTATAACGTATAACGTATAACCTATGACGTATAACGTATAACTTATGACGTATAACGTACAACGTATAACGTATCACGTATAACGTATTACGAATAACGTATAACGTATGACGTATAACGTATAACGTATAACGTATAACCTACAACGTATAACGAATCACGTATAACGTATTACGAATAACGTATAACGTATGACGTATAACGTATAACGTATAACGTATAACGTATAACGTACAACGTATAACGTATCACGTTTAACGTATTACGAATAACGTATAACGTATAACGTATAACGTATAACGTATAACGTATAACGTATAACGTATAACGTATAACGTATAACGTATAACGTATAACGTATAACGTTATATCGTATAACGTATAACTTATGACGTATAACATATAACGTATAACGTATAACGTATAACGTATAACGTATAACGTATAACGTATAACGTATAACGTATAACGTATAACGTACAACGTATAACGTATCACGTATAACGTATTACGAATGACGTATAACGTATGACGTATAACGTATAACGTATAACGTATAACGTATAACGTGTAACGTATATCGTATAACGTATAACGTATAACGTATAACGTATAACGTATAACGTATAACGTATAACGTATAACGTATAACGTATAAAGTATAACGTATAACGCATAACGTATAACGTATAACGTATAACGTATAACGTATAATGTATAACGTATAACGTATAACCTATGACGTATAACGTATTACTTATAACGTATAACGTATAACGTATAACGTATAACGTATAACGCATAACGTATAACGTATAACGTATAACGTATAACGTATAATGTATAACGTATAACGTATAACCTATGACGTATAACGTATAACTTATAACGTATAACGTATAACGTATAACGTACAACGTATAACGTATCACGTATAACGTATTACGAATAACGTATAACGTATGACGTATAACGTATAACGTATAACGTACAACGTACAACGTACAACGTATAACGTATAACGTATAACGTATAACGTATAACGTATAACGTATATCGTATAACGTATAACGTACAACGTATAACGTATCACGTATAACGTATTACGAATAACGTATAACGTATGACGTATAACGTATAACGTATAACGTATAACGTATAACATATAACGTATAACGTATAACGTATAACGTATAACGTATAACGTAAAACATGTAATGTATAACGTATAACGTATAACGAATAACGTATAACGTATAACGTATAACGTATAACGTACAACGTATAACGTATAACGTATAACGTATAACGTATAACGTATAACGTATAACGTATAACGTATAACGTATAACGTACAACGTATAACGTATCACGTATAACGTATTACGAATGACGTATAACGTAAGACGTATAACGTATAACGTATAACGTATAACGTATAACGTGTAACGTATATCGTATAACGTATAACGTATAACGTATAACGTATAACGTATAACGTATAACGTATAACGTATAACGTATAACGTATAAAGTATAACGTATAACGTATAACGTATAACGTATAACGTATAACGTATAACGTATAACGTATAACGCATAACGTATAACGTATAACGTATAACGTATAACGTATAATGTATAACGTATAACGTATAACCTATGACGTATAACGTATTACTTATAACGTATAACGTATAACGTATAACGTATAACGTATAACGCATAACGTATAACGTATAACGTATAACGTATAACGTATAATGTATAACGTATAACGTATAACCTATGACGTATAACGTATAACTTATAACGTATAACGTATAACGTATAACGTACAACGTATAACGTATCACGTATAACGTATTACGAATAACGTATAACGTATGACGTATAACGTATAACGTATAACGTACAACGTATAACGTATCACGTATAACGTATTACGAATAACGTATAACGTATGACGTACAACGTATAACGTATAACGTACAACGTATAACGTATAACGTATAACGTATAACGTATAACGTATAACGTATAACGTATAACGTATAACGTAAAACACGTAATGTATAACGTATAACGTATAACGAATAACGTATAACGTATAACGTATAACGTATAACGTACAACGTATAACGTATAACGTATAACGTATAACGTATAACGTATAACGTACAACGTATAACGTATCACGTATAACGTATTACGAATGACGTATAACGTATGACGTATAACGTATAACGTATAACGTATATCGTATAACGTATAACGTACAACGTATAACGTATCACGTATAACGTATTACGAATAACGTATAACGTATGACGTATAACGTATAACGTATAACGTATAACGTATAACGTATAACGTATAACGTATAACGTATAACGTATAACGTATAACGTATAACGTAAAACATGTAATGTATAACGTATAACGTATAACGAATAACGTATAACGTATAACGTATAACGTATAACGTACAACGTATAACGTATAACGTATAACGTATAACGTATAACGTATAACGTATAACGTATAACGTATAACGTACAACGTATAACGTATCACGTATAACGTATTACGAATGACGTATAACGTATGACGTATAACGTATAACGTATAACGTATAACGTATAACGTGTAACGTATATCGTATAACGTATAACGTATAACGTATAACGTATAACGTATAACGTATAACGTATAACGTATAACGTATAACGTATAAAGTATAACGTATAACGTATAACGTATAACGTATAACGTATAACGTATAACGTATAACGCATAACGTATAACGTATAACGTATAACGTATAACGTATAATGTATAACGTATAACGTATAACCTATGACGTATAACGTATTACTTATAACGTATAACGTATAACGTATAACGTATAACGTATAACGCATAACGTATAACGTATAACGTATAACGTATAACGTATAATGTATAACGTATAACGTATAACCTATGACGTATAACGTATAACTTATAACGTATAACGTACAACGTATAACGTATCACGTATAACGTATTACGAATAACGTATAACGTATGACGTATAACGTATAACGTATAACGTACAACGTACAACGTACAACGTATAACGTATAACGTATAACGTATAACGTATAACGTATAACGTATAACGTATAACGTATAACGTATAACGTATAACGTATAACGTATAACGTATAACGTAAAACATGTAATGTATAACGTATAACGAATAACGTATAACGTATAACGTATAACGTATAACGTACAACGTATAACGTATAACGTATAACGTATAAAGTATAACGTATAACGTATAACGTATAACGTATAACGTATAACGTATAACGTATAACGCATAACGTATAACGTATAACGTATAACGTATAACGTATAATGTATAACGTATAACGTATAACCTATGACGTATAACGTATTACTTATAACGTATAACGTATAACGTATAACGTATAACGTATAACGCATAACGTATAACGTATAACGTATAACGTATAACGTATAATGTATAACGTATAACGTATAACCTATGACGTATAACGTATAACGTATAACGTATAACGTATATCGTATAACGTATAACGTACAACGTATAACGTATCACGTATAACGTATTACGAATAACGTATAACGTATGACGTATAACGTATAACGTATAACGTATAACGTATAACATATAACGTATAACGTATAACGTATAACGTATAACGTATAACGTAAAACATGTAATGTATAACGTATAACGTATAACGAATAACGTATAACGTATAACGTATAACGTATAACGTACAACGTATAACGTATAACGTATAACGTATAACGTATAACGTATAACGTATAACGTATAACGTATAACGTATAACGTACAACGTATAACGTATCACGTATAACGTATTACGAATGACGTATAACGTAAGACGTATAACGTATAACGTATAACGTATAACGTATAACGTGTAACGTATATCGTATAACGTATAACGTATAACGTATAACGTATAACGTATAACGTATAACGTATAACGTATAACGTATAACGTATAAAGTATAACGTATAACGTATAACGTATAACGTATAACGTATAACGTATAACGTATAACGTATAACGCATAACGTATAACGTATAACGTATAACGTATAACGTATAATGTATAACGTATAACGTATAACCTATGACGTATAACGTATTACTTATAACGTATAACGTATAACGTATAACGTATAACGTATAACGTAAAACATGTAATGTATAACGTATAACGTATAACGAATAACGTATAACGAACAACGTATAACGTATAACGTATAACGTATAACGTATAACGTATAACGTATAACCTATGACGTATAACGTATAACTTATAACGTATAACGTATAACGTATAACGTATAACGTATAAGGTATAACGTATAACGCATAACGTATAACGTATAACGTATAACGTATAACGTATAATGTATAACGTATAACGTATAACCTATGACGTATAACGTATAACTTATGACGTATAACGTACAACGTATAACGTATCACGTATAACGTATTACGAATAACGTATAACGTATGACGTATAACGTATAACGTATAACGTATAACCTACAACGTATAACGAATCACGTATAACGTATTACGAATAACGTATAACGTATGACGTATAACGTATAACGTATAACGTATAACGTATAACGTACAACGTATAACGTATCACGTTTAACGTATTACGAATAACGTATAACGTATAACGTATAACGTATAACGTATAACGTATAACGTATAACGTATAACGTATAACGTATAACGTATAACGTATAACGTATAACGTTATATCGTATAACGTATAACTTATGACGTATAACATATAACGTATAACGTATAACGTATAACGTATAACGTATAACGTATAACGTATAACGTATAACGTATAACGTATAACGTATAACGTATAACGTATAACGTACAACGTATAACGTATAACCCATGACGTATAACGTATAACGTATAACGTATAACTAATAACGTATAACGTATAACGAATATCGTAGGACGTATAACGCATAACGTATAACGTATAACGTATAACGTATAACGTATAACGTATAACGTATAACGTATAACGTATAACGTATAACGTATAACGTATAACGTATAACGTATAACGTATAACGTATAACGTGTAACGTATAACGTATAACGTATAACGTATAACGTATAACGAACAACGTATAACGTATAACGTACAACGTATAACGTACAACGTATAACGTACAACGTATAACGTACAACGTATAACGTAGAACGTGTAACGTATAACGTATAACGTATAACGTATAACGTATAACGTATAACGTATAACGTATAACGTATAACGTATAACGTATAACGTATAACGTATAACGTATAACGTATAACGTATAACGTATAACGTATAACGTATAACGTATAACGTATAACGTATAACGTATAACGTATAACGTATAACGTATAACGTATAACGAACAACGTACAACGTATAACGTACAACGTATAACGTACAACGTATAACGTAGAACGTATAACGTACAACGTATAACGTATAACGTATAACGTATAACGTATAACGTATAACGTATAACGTATAACGTATAACGTATAACGTATAACGTATAACGTATAACGTATAACGTATAACGTATAACGTATAACGTATAACGTATAACGTATAACGTATAACGTATAACGTATAACGTATAACGTATAACGTATAACGTATAACGTATAACGTATAACGTATAACGTATAACATGTAATGTATAACGTATAACGTATAACGAATAACGTATAACGTATAACGTATAACGTATAACGAACAACGTATAACGTATAACGTATAACGTATAACGTATATCGTATAACGTATAACGTATAACGTATAACGTATAACGTATAACGAACAACGTATAACGTATAACGTACAACGTATAACGTACAACGTATAACGTACAACGTATAACGTACAACGTATAACGTACAACGTATAACGTACAACGTATAACGTATAACGTATAACGTATAACGTATAACGTATAACGTATAACGTATAACGTATAACGTATAACGTATAACGTATAACGTATAACGTATAACGTATAACGTATAACGTATAACGTATAACGTATAACGTATAACGTATAACGTATAACGTATAACGTATAACGTATAACGTATAACGTATAACGTATAACGTATAACGTATAACGTATAACGTATAACGTTATAACGTATAACGTATAACGTATAACGTATAACGTATAACGTATAACGTATAACATGTAATGTATAACGTATAACGTATAACGAATAACGTATAACGTATAACGTATAACGAACAACGTATAACGTATAACGTATAACGTATAACGTATATCGTATAACGTATAACGTATAACGTATAACGTATAACGTATAACGAACAACGTATAACGTATAACGTTCAACGTATAACGTACAACGTATAACGTACAACGTATAACGTACAACGTATAACGTAGAACGTATAACGTATACCGTATAACGTATAACGTATAACGTATAACGTATAACGCAAACGTATAACGCATAACGTATAACGCATAACGTATAACGCATAACGTATAACGCATAACGTATAACGTATAAAGTATAACGTATAACGTATAACGTATAACGTATAACGTATAACGTATAACGTATAACGTATAACGTATAACGTATAACGTATAACGTATAACGTATAACGTATAACGTATAACGTATAACGTATAACGTATAACGTATAACGTATAACGTATAACGTATAACGTGTAACGTATAACGTATAACGTATAACGTATAACGTATAACGTATAACGTATAACGTATAACGCATAACGTATAACGTATAACCTATGACGTATAACGTATAACGTATAACGTATAACTAATAACGTATGACGTATAACGAATATCGTAGGACCTATAACGCATAACGTATAACGTATAACGTATAACGTATAACGTATAACTTATGACGAATAACGTATAACGTATAACGTATAACGAATAACGTATAACGTATAACGTATAACGAACAACGTATAACGTATAACGTATAACGTATAACGTATAACGTATAACATATAACGTATAACGTATAACGTATAACATGTAATGTATAACGTATAACGTATAACGAATAACGTATAACGTATGACGTATAACGTACAACGTATATCGTATAACGTATAACGTATAACGTATAACGTATAACGTATAACGTATAACGTATAACGTATAACGTATAACGTATAACGTATAACGTATAACGTATAACGTATAACGTATAACGTATAACGTATAACGTGTAACGCATAACGTATAACGTATAACCTATGACGTATAACGTATAACGTATAACGTATAACGTATAACGTATAACGTATAACGTATAACGTATAACGTATAACGTATAACGTATAACGTATAACGTATAACGTATAACGTATAACGTATAACGTATAACGTATAACGTATAACGTGTAACGTATAACGTATAACGTATAACGTATAACGTATAACGTATAACGTATAACGTATAACGCATAACGTATAACGTATAACCTATGACGTATAACGTATAACGTATAACGTATAACTAATAACGTATGACGTATAACGAATATCGTAGGACCTATAACGCATAACGTATAACGTATATCGTATAACGTATAACGTATAACGTATAACGTATAACGTATAACGAACAACGTATAACGTATAACGTACAACGTATAACGTACAACGTATAACGTACAACGTATAACGTACAACGTATAACGTACAACGTATAACGTACAACGTATAACGTATAACGTATAACGTATAACGTATAACGTATAACGTATAACGTATAACGTATAACGTATAACGTATAACGTATAACGTATAACGTATAACGTATAACGTATAACGTATAACGTATAACGTATAACGTATAACGTATAACGTATAACGTATAACGTATAACGTATAACGTATAACGTATAACGTATAACGTATAACGTATAACGTATAACGTATAACGTATAACGTTATAACGTATAACGTATAACGTATAACGTATAACGTATAACGTATAACGTATAACATGTAATGTATAACGTATAACGTATAACGAATAACGTATAACGTATAACGTATAACGAACAACGTATAACGTATAACGTATAACGTATAACGTATATCGTATAACGTATAACGTATAACGTATAACGTATAACGTATAACGAACAACGTATAACGTATAACGTTCAACGTATAACGTACAACGTATAACGTACAACGTATAACGTACAACGTATAACGTAGAACGTATAACGTATACCGTATAACGTATAACGTATAACGTATAACGTATAACGCATAACGTATAACGCATAACGTATAACGCATAACGTATAACGCATAACGTATAACGCATAACGTATAACGTATAAAGTATAACGTATAACGTATAACGTATAACGTATAACGTATAACGTATAACGTATAACGTATAACGTATAACGTATAACGTATAACGTATAACGTATAACGTATAACGTATAACGTATAACGTATAACGTATAACGTATAACGTATAACGTATAACGTATAACGTGTAACGTATAACGTATAACGTATAACGTATAACGTATAACGTATAACGTATAACGTATAACGCATAACGTATAACGTATAACCTATGACGTATAACGTATAACGTATAACGTATAACTAATAACGTATGACGTATAACGAATATCGTAGGACCTATAACGCATAACGTATAACGTATAACGTATAACGTATAACGTATAACTTATGACGAATAACGTATAACGTATAACGTATAACGAATAACGTATAACGTATAACGTATAACGAACAACGTATAACGTATAACGTATAACGTATAACGTATAACGTATAACATATAACGTATAACGTATAACGTATAACATGTAATGTATAACGTATAACGTATAACGAATAACGTATAACGTATGACGTATAACGTACAACGTATATCGTATAACGTATAACGTATAACGTATAACGTATAACGTATAACGTATAACGTATAACGTATAACGTATAACGTATAACGTATAACGTATAACGTATAACGTATAACGTATAACGTATAACGTATAACGTGTAACGCATAACGTATAACGTATAACCTATGACGTATAACGTATAACGTATAACGTATAACTAATAACGTATAACGTATAACGAATATCGTAGGACGTATAACGCATAACGTATAACGTATAACGTATAACGTATAACGTATAACTTATGACGTATAACGTATAACGTATAACGTATAACGAATAACGTATAACGTATAACGTATAACGAACAACGTATAACGTATAACGTATAACGTATAACGTATAACGTATAACGTATAACGTATAACGTATAACGTATAACGTATAACATGTAATGTATAAGGTATAACGTATAACGAATAACGTATAACGTATAACGTGTAACGTATAACGTATAACGTATAACGTATAACGTATAACGTATAACGTATAACGTACAACGTACAACGTACAACGTATAACGTATAACGTATAACGTATAACGTATAACGTATAACGTATAACGTATAACGTATAACGTATAACGTACAACGTATAACGTATCACGTATAACGTATTACGAATAACGTATAACGTATAACGTATAACGTATAACGTATAATGTATAACGTATAACGTATAACGTGTAACGCATACCGAATAACGTATAACGTGTAACGAAGAACGCATAACGCATAACGTATAACGTATATCGTATAACGTATAATGTATAACGTATAACGTATAACGTATAACGTATGACGTATAACGTATAACGTATAACGTATAACGTATAACGTATAACGTATAACGTATAACGTATAACGTATAACGTATAACGTATAACGTATAACGTATAACGTATAACGTATAACGTATAACGTATAACGTATAACATGTAATGTATAACGTATAACGTATAACGAATAACGTATAACGTATAACGTATAACGTACAACGTATATCGTATAACGTATAACGTATAACGTATAACGTATAACGTATAACGTATAACGTATAACGTATAACGTATAACGTATAACGTATAACGTATAACGTATAACGTATAACGTATAACGTATAACGTATAACGTATAACGTATAACGTATAACGTATAACGCATAACGTATAACGTATAACGTATAACGTATAACGTATAACGTATAACGTATAACGTATAACGTGTAACGTACAATGTACAACGTACAACGTATAACGTATAACGTATAACGTATAACGTATAACGTATAACGTATAACGTATAACGTATAACGTATAACGTATAACGTATAACGTATAACGTATAATGTATAACGTATAACGTATAACGTGTAACGCATACCGAATAACGTATAACGTGTAACGAAGAACGCATAACGCATAACGTATAACGTATATCGTATAACGTATAATGTATAACGTATAACGTATAACGTATAACGTATGACGTATAACGTATAACGTATAACGTATAACGTATAACGTATAACGTATAACGTATAACGTATAACGTATAACGTACAACGTACAACGTACAACGTATAACGTATAACTAATAACGTATAACGTATAACGAATATCGTAGGACGTATAACGCATAACGTATAACGTATAACGTATAACGTATAACGTATAACTTATGACGTATAACGTATAACGTATAACGTATAACGTGTAACGCATACCGAATTACGTATAACGTGTAACGAAGAACGCATAACGCATAACGTATAACGTATATCGTATAACGTATAATGTATAACGTATAACGTATAACGTATAACGTATGACGTATAACGTATAACGTATAACGTATAACGTATAACGTATAACGTATAAGGTATAACGTATAACGTATAACGTATAACGTATAACGTATAACGTATAACGTAAAACGTACAACGTACAACGTATAACGTATAACGTATAACGTATAACGTATAACGTATAACGTATAACGTATAACGTATAACGTACAACGTATAACGTATCACGTATAACGTATTACGAATAACGTATAACGTATGACGTATAACGTATAACGTATAACGTATAACGTATAACGTATAACGTGTAACGTATAACGTATAACGTATAACGTATAACGTATAACGTATAACGTATAACGTAAAACATGAAATGTATAACGTATAACGTATAACGTATAACGTATAACGTATAACGTATAACGTATAACGTATAACGCATAACGTATAACGTATAACGTATAACGTATAACGTATAACTTATGACGTATAACGTATAACGTATAACGTATAACGTGTAACGCATACCGAATTACGTATAACGTGTAACGAAGAACGCATAACGCATAACGTATAACGTATATCGTATAACGTATAATGTATAACGTATAACGTATAACGTATAACGTATGACGTATAACGTATAACGTATAACGTATAACGTATAACGTATAACGTATAAGGTATAACGTATAACGTATAACGTATAACGTATAACGTATAACGTATAACGTATAACGAATAACGTATAACGTATAACGTATAACGTACAACGTATATCGTATAACGTATAACGTATAACGTATAACGTATAACGTATAACGTATAACGTATAACGTATAACGTATAACGTATAACGTATAACGTATAACGTATAACGTATAACGTATAACGTATAACGTATAACGTATAACGCATAACGTATAACGTATAACGTATAACGTATAACGTATAACGTATAACGTATAACGTATAACGTGTAACGTACAATGTACAACGTACAACGTATAACGTATAACGTATAACGTATAACGTATAACGTATAACGTATAACGTATAACGTATAACGTATAACGTATAACGTATAACGTATAACGTATAATGTATAACGTATAACGTATAACGTGTAACGCATACCGAATAACGTATAACGTGTAACGAAGAACGCATAACGCATAACGTATAACGTATATCGTATAACGTATAATGTATAACGTATAACGTATAACGTATAACGTATGACGTATAACGTATAACGTATAACGTATAACGTATAACGTATAACGTATAACGTATAACGTATAACGTATAACGTACAACGTACAACGTACAACGTATAACGTATAACTAATAACGTATAACGTATAACGAATATCGTAGGACGTATAACGCATAACGTATAACGTATAACGTATAACGTATAACGTATAACTTATGACGTATAACGTATAACGTATAACGTATAACGTGTAACGCATACCGAATTACGTATAACGTGTAACGAAGAACGCATAACGCATAACGTATAACGTATATCGTATAACGTATAATGTATAACGTATAACGTATAACGTATAACGTATGACGTATAACGTATAACGTATAACGTATAACGTATAACGTATAACGTATAAGGTATAACGTATAACGTATAACGTATAACGTATAACGTATAACGTATAACGTAAAACGTACAACGTACAACGTATAACGTATAACGTATAACGTATAACGTATAACGTATAACGTATAACGTATAACGTATAACGTACAACGTATAACGTATCACGTATAACGTATTACGAATAACGTATAACGTATGACGTATAACGTATAACGTATAACGTATAACGTATAACGTATAACGTGTAACGTATAACGTATAACGTATAACGTATAACGTATAACGTATAACGTATAACGTAAAACATGAAATGTATAACGTATAACGTATAACGAATAACGTATAACGTATAACGTATAACGTATAACGTACAACGTATAACGTATAACGTATAACGTATAACGTATAACGTATAACGTATAACGTATAACGTATAACGTATAACGTACAACGTATAACGTATCACGTATAACGTATTACGAATAACGTATAACGTATGACGTATAACGTATAACGTATAACGTATAACGTATAACGTATAACGTATAACGTATAACGTATAACGTATAACGTATAACGTATAACGTATAACGTATAACGTATAACGTATAACGTATAACGTATAACGTGTAACGCATAACGTATAACGTATAACCTATGACGTATAACGTATAACGTATAACGTATAACTAATAACGTATAACGTATAACGAATATCGTAGGACGTATAACGCATAACGTATAACGTATAACGTATAACGTATAACGTATAACTTATGACGTATAACGTATAACGTATAACGTATAACGTATAACGAATAACGTATAACGTATAACGTATAACGAACAACGTATAACGTATAACGAACAACGTATAACGTATAACGTATAACGTATAACGTATAACGTATAACGTATAACGTATAACGTATAACGTATAACGTATAACGTATAACGTATAACATGTAATGTATAAGGTATAACGTATAACGAATAACGTATAACGTATAACGTGTAACGTATAACGTATAACGTATAACGTATAACGTATAACGTATAACGTATAACATACAACGTACAACGTACAACGTATAACGTATAACGTATAACGTATAACGTATAACGTATAACGTATAACGTATAACGTATAACGTATAACGTACAACGTATAACGTATCACGTATAACGTATTACGAATAACGTATAACGTATAACGTATAACGTATAACGTATAATGTATAACGTATAACGTATAACGTGTAACGCATACCGAATAACGTATAACGTGTAACGAAGAACGCATAACGCATAACGTATAACGTATATCGTATAACGTATAATGTATAACGTATAACGTATAACGTATAACGTATGACGTATAACGTATAACGTATAACGTATAACGTATAACGTATAACGTATAACGTATAACGTATAACGTATAACGTATAACGTATAACGTATAACGTATATCGTATAACGTATAACGTATAACGTATAACGTATAACGTGTAACGCATAACGTATAACGTATAACCCATGACGTATAACGTATAACGTATAACGTATAACTAATAACGTATAACGTATAACGAATATCGTAGGACGTATAACGCATAACGTATAACGTATAACGTATAACGTATAACGTATAACTTATGACGTATAACGTATAACGTATAACGTATAACGAATAACGTATAACGTATAACGTATAACGAACAACGTATAACGTATAACGTATAACGTATAACGTATAACGTATAACGTATAACGTATAACGTATAACGTATAACGTATAACGTATAACATGTAATGTATAACGTATAACGTATAACGAATAACGTATAACGTATAACGTATAACGTACAACGTATATCGTATAACGTATAACGTATAACGTATAACGTATAACGTATAACGTATAACGTATAACGTATAACGTATAACGTATAACGTATAACGTATAACGTATAACGTATAACGTATAACGTATAACGTATAACGTATAACGTATAACGTATAACGTATAACGCATAACGTATAACGTATAACGTATAACGTATAACGTATAACGTATAACGTATAACGTATAACGTGTAACGTACAATGTACAACGTACAACGTATAACGTATAACGTATAACGTATAACGTATAACGTATAACGTATAACGTATAACGTATAACGTATAACGTATAACGTATAACGTATAACGTATAATGTATAACGTATAACGTATAACGTGTAACGCATACCGAATAACGTATAACGTGTAACGAAGAACGCATAACGCATAACGTATAACGTATATCGTATAACGTATAATGTATAACGTATAACGTATAACGTATAACGTATGACGTATAACGTATAACGTATAACGTATAACGTATAACGTATAACGTATAACGTATAACGTATAACGTATAACGTACAACGTACAACGTACAACGTATAACGTATAACTAATAACGTATAACGTATAACGAATATCGTAGGACGTATAACGCATAACGTATAACGTATAACGTATAACGTATAACGTATAACGTATAACTTATGACGTATAACGTATAACGTATAACGTATAACGTGTAACGCATACCGAATTACGTATAACGTGTAACGAAGAACGCATAACGCATAACGTATAACGTATATCGTATAACGTATAATGTATAACGTATAACGTATAACGTATAACGTATGACGTATAACGTATAACGTATAACGTATAACGTATAACGTATAACGTATAAGGTATAACGTATAACGTATAACGTATAACGTATAACGTATAACGTATAACGTAAAACGTACAACGTACAACGTATAACGTATAACGTATAACGTATAACGTATAACGTATAACGTATTACGAATAACGTATAACGTATGACGTATAACGTATAACGTATAACGTATAACGTATAACGTATAACGTGTAACGTATAACGTATAACGTATAACGTATAACGTATAACGTATAACGTAAAACATGAAATGTATAACGTATAACGTATAACGAATAACGTATAACGTATAACGTATAACGTATAACGTACAACGTATAACGTATAACGTATAAAATATAACGTATAACGTATAACGTATAACGTATAACGTATAACGTATAACGTACAACGTATAACGTATCACGTATAACGTATTACGAATAACGTATAACGTATGACGTATAACGTATAACGTATAACGTATAACGTATAACGTATAACGTATAACGTATAACGTATAACGTATAACGTATAACGTATAACGTATAACGTATAACGTATAACGTATAACGTATACCGTATAACGTGTAACGCATAACGTATAACGTATAACCTATGACGTATAACGTATAACGTATAACGTATAACTAATAACGTATAACGTATAACGAATATCGTAGGACGTATAACGCATAACGTATAACGTATAACGTATAACGTATAACGTATAACTTATGACGTATAACGTATAACGTATAACGTATAACGTATAACGAATAACGTATAACGTATAACGTATAACGAACAACGTATAACGTATAACGTATAACGTATAACGTATAACGTATAACGTATAACGTATAACGTATAACGTATAACGTATAACGTATAACATGTAATGTATAAGGTATAACGTATAACGAATAACGTATAACGTATAACGTGTAACGTATAACGTATAACGTATAACGTATAACGTATAACGTATAACGTATAACGTACAACGTACAACGTACAACGTATAACGTATAACGTATAACGTATAACGTATAACGTATAACGTATAACGTATAACGTATAACGTACAACGTATAACGTATCACGTATAACGTATTACGAATAACGTATAACGTATGACGTATAACGTATAACGTATAACGTACAACGTATAACGTATAACGTATAACGTATAACGTATAACGTATAACGTATAACGTATAACGTAAAACATGTAATGTATAACGTATAACGTATAACGAATAACGTATAACGTATAACGTATAACGTATAACGTACAACGTATAACGTATAACGTATAACGTATAACGTATAACGTATAACGTATAACGTATAACGTATAACGTACAACGTATAACGTATCACGTATAACGTATTACGAATAACGTATAACGTATGACGTATAACGTATAACGTATAACGTATAACGTATAACGTATAACGTATAACGTATAACGTATAACGTATAACGTATAACGTATAACGTAAAACATGCAATGTATAACGTATAACGTATAACGAATAACGTATAACGTATAACGTATAACGTATAACGTACAACGTATAACGTATAACGTATAACGTATAACGTATAACGTATAACGTATAACGTATAACGTATAACGTATAACGTATAACGTATAACGTATAACGTATAACGTATAACGTATAACATGTAATGTATAACGTATAACGTATAACGAATAACGTATAACGTATAACGTATAACGTATAACGTATAACGTATAACATATAACGTATAACGTATAACGTATAACGTATAACGTATAACGTATAACGCATAACGTATAACGTATAACGTATAACGTATAACGTATAACGTATAACGTATAATGTATAACGTAAAACATGTAATGTATAACGTATAACGTATAACGAATAACGTATAACGTATAACGTATAACGTATAACGTATAACGTATAACGTATAACGTATAACGTATAACGTATAACGTATAACGTATAACGTATAACGTATAACGTATAACGTATAACGTATAACGTATAACGTATAACGTATAACGTATAACGTATAACGTATAACGTGTAACGCATAACGTATAACGTATAACCTATGACGTATAACGTATAACGTATAACGTATAACTAATAACGTATAACGTATAACGAATATCGTAGGACGTATAACGCATAACGTATAACGTATAACGTATAACGTATAACGCATAACTTATGACGTATAACGTATAACGTATAACGTATAACGAATAACGTATAACGTATAACGTATAACGAACAACGTATAACGTATAACGTATAACGTATAACGTATAACGTATAACGTATAACGTATAACGTATAACGTATAACGTATAACATGTAATGTATAACGTATAACGTATAACGAATAACGTATAACGTATAACGTATAACGTACAACGTATAACGTATAACGTATAACGTATAACGTATAACGTATAACGTATAACGTATAACGTATAACGTATAACGTATAACGTATAACGTATAACGTATAACGTATAACGTACAACGTACAACGTACAACGTATAACGTATAACGTATAACGTATAACGTATAACGTATAACGTATAACGTATAACGTATAACGTATAACGTATAACGTATAACGTATAACGTATAACGTATAACGTATAACGTGTAACGCATACCGAATTACGTATAACGTGTAACGAAGAACGCATAACGCATAACGTATAACGTATATCGTATAACGTATAATGTATAACGTATAACGTATAACGTATAACGTATGACGTATAACGTATAACGTATAACGTATAACGTATAACGTATAACGTATAAGGTATAACGTATAACGTATAACGTATAACGTATAACGTATAACGTATAACGTAAAACGTACAACGTACAACGTATAACGTATAACGTATAACGTATAACGTATAACGTATAACGTATAACGTATAACGTATAACGTACAACGTATAACGTATCACGTATAACGTATTACGAATAACGTATAACGTATGACGTATAACGTATAACGTATAACGTATAACGTATAACGTATAACGTATAACGTAAAACATGAAATGTATAACGTATAACGTATAACGAATAACGTATAACGTATAACGTATAACGTATAACGTACAACGTATAACGTATAACGTATAACGTATAACGTATAACGTATAACGTATAACGTATAACGTATAACGTATAACGTACAACGTATAACGTATCACGTATAACGTATTACGAATAACGTATAACGTATGACGTATAATGTATAACGTATAACGTATAACGTATAACGTATAACGTATAACGTATAACGTATAACGTATAACGTATAACGTATAACGTATAACGTATAACGTATAACGTATAACGTATAACGTATAACGTATAACATGTAATGTATAACGTATAACGTATAACGAATAACGTATAACGTATAACGTATAACGTATAACGTATAACGTATAACGTATAACGTATAACGTATAACGTATAACGTATAACGTATAACGTATAACGTATAACGTATAACTTATGACGTATAACGTATAACGTATAACGTATAACGTATAACGTATAACGTATAACGTATAACGTATATCGTATAACGTATAACGTATAACGAATAACGTATAACCTACAACGTATAACGAATCACGTATAACGTATTACGAATAACGTATAACGTATGACGTATAACGTATAACGTATAACGTATAACGTATAACGTATAACGTATAACGTATAACGTATAACGTATAACGTATAACGTATAACATGTAATGTATAACGTATAACGTATAACGTATAACGCATAACGTATAACGTATAACGTATAACGTATAACGTATAACGTATAACGTATAACGTATAACGTATAACGTATAACCTATGACGTATAACGTATAACTTATAACGTATAACGTATAACGTATAACGTACAACGTAGAACGTATAACGTACAACGTAGAAAGTATCACGTATAACGTATAACGTATAACGTATAACGTATAACGCATAACGTATAACGCATACCGTATAACGCATAACGTATAACGCATAACGTATAACGCATAACGTATAACGTATAACGTATAACGTATAACGTATAACGTATAACGTATAACGTATAACGTATAACGTATAACGTATAACGTATAACATGTAATGTATAACGTATAACGTATAACGAATAACGTATAACGTATAACGTATAACGTATAACGTATAACGTATAACGTATAACGTATAACGTATAACGTATAACGTATAACGTATAACGTATAACGTATAACGTGTAACGTATAACGTATAACGTATAACGTATAACGTATAACGTATAACGTACAACGTATAATGTATCACGTATAACGTATTACGAATGACGTATAACGTATGACGTATAACGTATAACGTATAACGTATAACGAATAACGTATAACGTATAACGTATAACGTATAACGTATAACGTATAACGTATAACGTATAACGTATAACGTATAACGTATAACGTATAACGTATAACGTATAACGTATAACGTATAACGTATAACGTATAACGTATAACGTATAACGTATAACGTATAACGTATAACGTATAACGTATAACGTATAACGTATAACGTATAACGCATAACGTATAACGTATAACCTATGACGTATAACGTATAACGTATAACGTATAACGTATAACTAATAACGTATAACGTATAACGTATAACGTATAACGTATAACTAATAACGTATAACGTATAACGAATATCCTAGGACGTATAACGCATAACGTATAACGTATAACGTATAACGTATAACGTATAACGTATAACTTATGACGTATAACGTATAACGTATAACGTATAACGAATAACGTATAACGTATAACGTATAACGAACAACGTATAACGTATAACGTATAACGTATAACGTATAACGTATAACGTATAAAGTATAACGTATAACGTATAACGTATAACGTATAACATGTAATGTATAACGTATAACGTATAACGAATAACGTATAACGTATAACGTATAACGTACAACGTATAACGTATAACGTATAACGTATAACGTATAACGTATAACGTATAACGTATAACGTATAACGTATAACGTATAACGTATAACGTATAACGTATAACGTATAACGTATAACGTATAACGTATAACGCATAACGTATAACGTATAACGTATAACGTATAACGTATAACGTATAACGTATAACATGTAATGTATAACGTATAACGTATAACGTATAACGTATAACGTATAAGGTACAACGTACAACGTACAACGTATAACGTATAACGTATAACGTATAACGTATAACGTATAACGTATAACGTATAAAGTATAACGTATAACGTATAACGTATAACGTATAACGTATAACGTATAACGTATAACGTATAACGTATAACTTGTAACGCATACCGAATAACGTATAACGTGTAACGTATAACGTATAACCTATGACGTATAACGTATAACTTATAACGTATAACGTATAACGAACAACGTATAACGTATAACGTATAACGTATAACGTATAACGTATAACGTATAAAGTATAACGTATAACGTATAACGTATAACGTATAACATGTAATGTATAACGTATAACGTATAACGAATAACGTATAACGTATAACGTATAACGTACAACGTATAACGTATAACGTATAACGTATAACGTATAACGTATAACGTATAACGTATAACGTATAACGTATAACGTATAACGCATAACGTATAACGTATAACCTATGACGTATAACGTATAACGTATAACGTATAACTAATAACGTATGACGTATAACGAATATCGTAGGACCTATAACGCATAACGTATAACGTATAACGTATAACGTATAACGTATAACTTATGACGAATAACGTATAACGTATAACGTATAACGAATAACGTATAACGTATAACGTATAACGAACAACGTATAACGTATAACGTATAACGTATAACGTATAACGTATAACGTATAACGTATAACGTATAACGTATAACGTATAACATGTAATGTATAACGTATAACGTATAACGTATAACGAATAACGTATAACGTATAACGTATAACGTACAACGTATATCGTATAACGTATAACGTATAACGTATAACGTATAACGTATAACGTATAACGTATAACGTATAACGTATAACGTATAACGTATAACGTATAACGTATAACGTATAACGTATAACGTATAACGTATAACGTATAACGCATAACGTATAACGTATAACGTATAACGTATAACGTATAACGTATAACGTATAACGTATAACGTGTAACGTACAATGTACAACGTACAACGTATAACGTATAACGTATAACGTATAACGTATAACGTATAACGTATAACGTATAACGTATAACGTATAACGTATAACGTATAACGTATAACGTATAACGTATAATGTATAACGTATAACGTATAACGTGTAACGCATACCGAATAACGTATAACGTGTAACGAAGAACGCATAACGCATAACGTATAACGTATATCGTATAACGTATAATGTATAACGTATAACGTATAACGTATAACGTATGACGTATAACGTATAACGTATAACGTATAACGTATAACGTATAACGTATAACGTATAACGTATAACGTATAACGTATAACGTATAACGTATAACGTATAACGTATAACGTATAACGTATAACGTATAACATGTAATGTATAAGGTATAACGTATAACGAATAACGTATAACGTATAACGTATAACGTACAACGTATAACGTATAACGTATAACGTATAACGTATTATGTATAACGTATAACGTATAACGTATAACATATAACGTATAACGTATAACGTATAACGTATAACGTATAACGTACAACGTACAACGTACAACGTATAACGTATAACGTATAACGTATAACGTATAACGTATAACGTATAACGTATAACGTATAACGTATAACGTATAACGTATAACGTATAACGTATAACGTATAACGTGTAACGCATACCGAATTACGTATAACGTGTAACGAAGAACGCATAACGCATAACGTATAACGTATATCGTATAACGTATAATGTATAACGTATAACGTATAACGTATAACGTATGACGTATGACGTATAACGTATAACGTATAACGTATAACGTATAACGTATAAGGTATAACGTATAACGTATAACGTATAACGTATAACGTATAACGTATAACGTAAAACGTACAACGTACAACGTATAACGTATAACGTATAACGTATAACGTATAACGTATAACGTATAACGTATAACGTATAACGTATAACGTACAACGTATAACGTATCACGTATAACGTATTACGAATAACGTATAACGTATGACGTATAACGTATAACGTATAACGTATAACGTATAACGTATAACGTGTAACGTATAACGTATAACGTATAACGTATAACGTATAACGTAAAACATGAAATGTATAACGTATAACGTATAACGAATAACGTATAACGTATAACGTATAACGTATAACGTACAACGTATAACGTATAACGTATAACGTATAACGTATAACGTATAACGTATAACGTATAACGTATAACGTATAACGTACAACGTATAACGTATCACGTATAACGTATTACGAATAACGTATAACGTATGACGTATAACGTATAACGTATAACGTATAACGTATAACGTATAACGTATAACGTATAACGTATAACGTATAACGTATAACGTATAACGTATAACGTATAACGTATAACGTATAACGTATAACGTATAACGTATAACGTGTAACGCATAACGTATAACGTATAACCTATGACGTATAACGTATAACGTATAACGTATAACTAATAACGTATAACGTATAACGAATATCGTAGGACGTATAACGCATAACGTATAACGTATAACGTATAACGTATAACGTATAACGTATAACTTATGACGTATAACGTATAACGTATAACGTATAACGAATAACGTATAACGTATAACGTATAACGAACAACGTATAACGTATAACGTATAACGTATAACGTATAACGTATAACGTATAACGCATAACGTATAACGTATAACGTATAACGTATAACGTATAACATGTAATGTATAAGGTATAACGTATAACGAATAACGTATAACGTATAACGTATAACGTGTAACGTATAACGTATAACGTATAACGTATAACGTATAACGTATAACGTATAACGTACAACGTACAACGTACAACGTATAACGTATAACGTATAACGTATAACGTATAACGTATAACGTATAACGTATAACGTATAACGTACAACGTATAACGTATCACGTATAACGTATTACGAATAACGTATAACGTATGACGTATAACGTATAACGTATAACGTATAACGTATAACGTATAACGTATAACGTATAACGTATAACGTATAACGTATAACGTAAAACGTATAACGTACAACGTATAACGTATCACGTATAACGTATTACGAATAACGTATAACGTATGACGTATAACGTATAACGTATAACGTATAACGTATAACGTATAACGTATAACGTATAACGTATAACGTATAACGTATAACGTATAACGTATAACGTAAAACATGTAATGTATAACGTATAACGTATAACGAATAACGTATAACGTATAACGTATAACGTATAACGTACAACGTATAACGTATAACGTATAACGTATAACGTATAACGTATAACGTATAACGTATAACGTATAACGTATAACGTATAACGTATAACGTATAACGTATAACGTATAACGTATAACGTATAACATGTAATGTATAACGTATAACGTATAACGAATAACGTATAACGTATAACGTATAACGTATAACGTATAACGTATAACATATAACGTATAACGTATAACGTATAACGTATAACGTATAACGTATAACGCATAACGTATAACGTATAACGTATAACGTATAACGTATAACGTATAACGTATAACGTATAACGTAAAACATGTAATGTATAACGTATAACGTATAACGAATAACGTATAACGTATAACGTATAACGTATAACGTATAACGTATAACGTATAACGTATAACGTATAACGTATAACGTATAACGTATAACGTATAACGTATAACGTATAACGTATAACGTATAACGTATAACGTATAACGTATAACGTATAACGTATAACGTATAACGTATAACGTATAACGTGTAACGCATAACGTATAACGTATAACCTATGACGTATAACGTATAACGTATAACGTATAACTAATAACGTATAACGTATAACGAATATCGTAGGACGTATAACGCATAACGTATAACGTATAACGTATAACGTATAACGCATAACTTATGACGTATAACGTATAACGTATAACGTATAACGAATAACGTATAACGTATAACGTATAACGAACAACGTATAACGTATAACGTATAACGTATAACGTATAACGTATAACGTATAACGTATAACGTATAACGTATAACATGTAATGTATAACGTATAACGTATAACGAATAACGTATAACGTATAACGTATAACGTACAACGTATAACGTATAACGTATAACGTATAACGTATAACGTATAACGTATAACGTATAACGTATAACGTATAACGTATAACGTATAACGTATAACGTGTAACGCATACCGAATTACGTATAACGTGTATCGAAGAACGCATAACGCATAACGTAGAACGTATATCGTATAACGTATAATGTATAACGTATAACGTATAACGTATCACGTATAACGTATTACGAATAACGTATAACGTATGACGTATAATGTATAACGTATAACGTATAACGTATAACGTATAACGTATAACGTATAACGTATAACGTATAACGTATAACGTATAACGTATAACGTATAACGTATAACGTATAACGTATAACGTATAACATGTAATGTATAACGTATAACGTATAACGAATAACGTATAACGTATAACGTATAACGTATAACGTATAACGTATAACGTATAACGTATAACGTATAACGTATAACGTATAACGTATAACGTATAACGTATAACGTATAACGTATAACGTATAACTTATGACGTATAACGTATAACGTATAACGTATAACGTATAACGTATAACGTATAACGTATATCGTATAACGTATAACGTATAACGAATAACGTATAACCTACAACGTATAACGAATCACGTATAACGTATTACGAATAACGTATAACGTATGACGTATAACGTATAACGTATAACGTATAACGTATAACGTATAACGTATAACGTATAACGTATAACGTATAACGTATAACGTATAACGTATAACGTATAACGTATAACGTATAACGTATAACATGTAACGTATATCGTATAACGTATAATGTATAACGTATAACGTATAACGTATCACGTATAACGTATTACGAATAACGTATAACGTATAACGTATAACGTATAACGTATAACGTATAACGTATAACGTATAACGTATAACGTATAACGTATAACGTACAACGTACAACGTACAACGTATAACGTATAACGTATAACGTATAACGTATAACGTATAACGTATAACGTATAACGTATAACGTATAACGTATAACGTATAACGTATAACGTATAACGTATAACGTATAACGTATAACGTATAACGTATAACGTGTAACGCATACCGAATTACGTATAACGTGTATCGAAGAACGCATAACGCATAACGTATAACGTATATCGTATAACGTATAATGTATAACGTATAACGTATAACGTATAACGTATAACGTATAACGTATAACGTATAACGTATAACGTATAACGTATAACGTATAACGTATAACGTAAAACATGTAATGTATAACGTATAACGTATAACGAATAACGTATAACGTATAACGTATAACGTATAACGTATAACGTATAACGTATAACGTATAACGTATAACGTATAACGTATAACGTATAACGTATAACGTATAACGTATAACGTATAACGTATAACGTATAACGTATAACGTATAACGTATAACGTATAACGTATAACGTATAACGTGTAACGCATAACGTATAACGTATAACCTATGACGTATAACGTATAACGTATAACGTATAACTAATAACGTATAACGTATAACGAATATCGTAGGACGTATAACGCATAACGTATAACGTATAACGTATAACGTATAACGCATAACTTATGACGTATAACGTATAACGTATAACGTATAACGAATAACGTATAACGTATAACGTATAACGAACAACGTATAACGTATAACGTATAACGTATAACGTATAACGTATAACGTATAACGTATAACGTATAACGTATAACATGTAATGTATAACGTATAACGTATAACGAATAACGTATAACGTATAACGTATAACGTACAACGTATAACGTATAACGTATAACGTATAACGTATAACGTATAACGTATAACGTATAACGTATAACGTATAACGTATAACGTATAACGTATAACGTGTAACGCATACCGAATTACGTATAACGTGTATCGAAGAACGCATAACGCATAACGTAGAACGTATATCGTATAACGTATAATGTATAACGTATAACGTATAACGTATCACGTATAACGTATTACGAATAACGTATAACGTATGACGTATAATGTATAACGTATAACGTATAACGTATAACGTATAACGTATAACGTATAACGTATAACGTATAACGTATAACGTATAACGTATAACGTATAACGTATAACGTATAACGTATAACGTATAACGTATAACGTATAACATGTAATGTATAACGTATAACGTATAACGAATAACGTATAACGTATAACGTATAACGTATAACGTATAACGTATAACGTATAACGTATAACGTATAACGTATAACGTATAACGTATAACGTATAACGTATAACGTATAACGTATAACGTATAACTTATGACGTATAACGTATAACGTATAACGTATAACGTATAACGTATAACGTATAACGTATATCGTATAACGTATAACGTATAACGAATAACGTATAACCTACAACGTATAACGAATCACGTATAACGTATTACGAATAACGTATAACGTATGACGTATAACGTATAACGTATAACGTATAACGTATAACGTATAACGTATAACGTATAACGTATAACGTATAACGTATAACGTATAACGTATAACGTATAACGTATAACGTATAACGTATAACATGTAACGTATATCGTATAACGTATAATGTATAACGTATAACGTATAACGTATCACGTATAACGTATTACGAATAACGTATAACGTATAACGTATAACGTATAACGTATAACGTATAACGTATAACGTATAACGTATAACGTACAACGTACAACGTACAACGTATAACGTATAACGTATAACGTATAACGTATAACGTATAACGTATAACGTATAACGTATAACGTATAACGTATAACGTATAACGTATAACGTATAACGTATAACGTATAACGTATAACGTATAACGTATAACGTGTAACGCATACCGAATTACGTATAACGTGTATCGAAGAACGCATAACGCATAACGTATAACGTATATCGTATAACGTATAATGTATAACGTATAACGTATAACGTATAACGTATGACGTATAACGTATAACGTATAACGTATAACGCATAACGTATAACGTATAAAGTATAACGTATAACGTATAACGTATAACGTATAACGTATAACGTATAACGTATAACGTAAAACGTACAACGTACAACGTATAACGTATAACGTATAACGTATAACGTATAACGTATAACGTATAACGTATAACGTATAACGTATAACGTACAACGTATAACGTATCACGTATAACGTATTACGAATAACGTATAACGTATGACGTATAACGTATAACGTATAACGTATAACGTATAACGTATAACGTATAACGTAAAACATGAAATGTATAACGTATAACGTATAACGAATAACGTATAACGTATAACGTATAACGTATAACGTACAACGTATAACGTATAACGTATAACGTATAACGTATAACGTATAACGTATAACGTATAACGTATAACGTATAACGTATAACGTACAACGTATAACGTATCACGTATAACGTATTACGAATAACGTATAACGTATGACGTATAATGTATAACGTATAACGTATAACGTATAACGTATAACGTATAACGTATAACGTATAACGTATAACGTATAACGTATAACGTATAACGTATAACGTATAACGTATAACGTATAACGTATAACGTATAACATGTAATGTATAACGTATAACGTATAACGAATAACGTATAACGTATAACGTATAACGTATAACGTATAACGTATAACGTATAACGTATAACGTATAACGTATAACGTATAACGTATAACGTATAGCGTATAACGTATAACGTATAACTTATGACGTATAACGTATAACGTATAACGTATAACGTATAACGTATAACGTATAACGTATAACGTATATCGTATAACGTATAACGTATAACGAATAACGTATAACCTACAACGTATAACGAATCACGTATAACGTATTACGAATAACGTATAACGTATGACGTATAACGTATAACGTATAACGTATAACGTATAACGTATAACGTATAACGTATAACGTATAACGTATAACGTATAACGTATAACATGTAATGTATAACGTATAACGTATAACGTATAACGCATAACGTATAACGTATAACGTATAACGTATAACGTATAACGTATAACGTATAACGTATAACGTATAACGTATAACCTGTGACGTATAACGTATAACTTATAACGTATAACGTATAACGTATAACGTATTACGAATAACGTATAACGTATGACGTATAACGTATAACGTATAACGTATAACGTATAACGTATAACGTATAACGTATAACGTATAACGTATAACGTATAACGTATAACGTAAAACATGTAATGTATAACGTATAACGTATAACGAATAACGTATAACGTATAACGTATAACGTATAACGTACAACGTATAACGTATAACGTATAACGTATAACGTATAACGTATAACGTATAACGTATAACGTATAACGTATAACGTATAACGTATAACGTATAACGTATAACGTATAACGTATAACGTATAACGTATAACGTATAACGTATAACATGTAATGTATAACGTATAACGTATAACGAATAACGTATAACGTATAACGTATAACGTATAACGTATAACGTATAACATATAACGTATAACGTATAACGTATAACGTATAACGTATAACGTATAACGCATAACGTATAACGTATAACGTATAACGTATAACGTATAACGTATAACGTATAACGTATAACGTATAACGTAAAACATGTAATGTATAACGTATAACGTATAACGAATAACGTATAACGTATAACGTATAACGTATAACGTATAACGTATAACGTATAACGTATAACGTATAACGTATAACGTATAACGTATAACGTATAACGTATAACGTATAACGTATAACGTATAACGTATAACGTATAACGTATAACGTATAACGTATAACGTATAACGTATAACGTGTAACGCATAACGTATAACGTATAACCTATGACGTATAACGTATAACGTATAACGTATAACTAATAACGTATAACGTATAACGAATATCGTAGGACGTATAACGCATAACGTATAACGTATAACGTATAACGTATAACGCATAACTTATGACGTATAACGTATAACGTATAACGTATAACGAATAACGTATAACGTATAACGTATAACGAACAACGTATAACGTATAACGTATAACGTATAACGTATAACGTATAACGTATAACGTATAACGTATAACGTATAACATGTAATGTATAACGTATAACGTATAACGAATAACGTATAACGTATAACGTATAACGTACAACGTATAACGTATAACGTATAACGTATAACGTATAACGTATAACGTATAACGTATAACGTATAACGTATAACGTATAACGTATAACGTATAACGTGTAACGCATACCGAATTACGTATAACGTGTATCGAAGAACGCATAACGCATAACGTAGAACGTATATCGTATAACGTATAATGTATAACGTATAACGTATAACGTATCACGTATAACGTATTACGAATAACGTATAACGTATGACGTATAATGTATAACGTATAACGTATAACGTATAACGTATAACGTATAACGTATAACGTATAACGTATAACGTATAACGTATAACGTATAACGTATAACGTATAACGTATAACGTATAACGTATAACGTATAACGTATAACATGTAATGTATAACGTATAACGTATAACGAATAACGTATAACGTATAACGTATAACGTATAACGTATAACGTATAACGTATAACGTATAACGTATAACGTATAACGTATAACGTATAACGTATAACGTATAACGTATAACGTATAACGTATAACTTATGACGTATAACGTATAACGTATAACGTATAACGTATAACGTATAACGTATAACGTATATCGTATAACGTATAACGTATAACGAATAACGTATAACCTACAACGTATAACGAATCACGTATAACGTATTACGAATAACGTATAACGTATGACGTATAACGTATAACGTATAACGTATAACGTATAACGTATAACGTATAACGTATAACGTATAACGTATAACGTATAACGTATAACGTATAACGTATAACGTATAACGTATAACGTATAACATGTAACGTATATCGTATAACGTATAATGTATAACGTATAACGTATAACGTATCACGTATAACGTATTACGAATAACGTATAACGTATAACGTATAACGTATAACGTATAACGTATAACGTATAACGTATAACGTATAACGTATAACGTATAACGTACAACGTACAACGTACAACGTATAACGTATAACGTATAACGTATAACGTATAACGTATAACGTATAACGTATAACGTATAACGTATAACGTATAACGTATAACGTATAACGTATAACGTATAACGTATAACGTATAACGTATAACGTATAACGTGTAACGCATACCGAATTACGTATAACGTGTATCGAAGAACGCATAACGCATAACGTATAACGTATATCGTATAACGTATAATGTATAACGTATAACGTATAACGTATAACGTATGACGTATAACGTATAACGTATAACGTATAACGCATAACGTATAACGTATAAAGTATAACGTATAACGTATAACGTATAACGTATAACGTATAACGTATAACGTATAACGTAAAACGTACAACGTACAACGTATAACGTATAACGTATAACGTATAACGTATAACGTATAACGTATAACGTATAACGTATAACGTATAACGTACAACGTATAACGTATCACGTATAACGTATTACGAATAACGTATAACGTATGACGTATAACGTATAACGTATAACGTATAACGTATAACGTATAACGTATAACGTAAAACATGAAATGTATAACGTATAACGTATAACGAATAACGTATAACGTATAACGTATAACGTATAACGTACAACGTATAACGTATAACGTATAACGTATAACGTATAACGTATAACGTATAACGTATAACGTATAACGTATAACGTATAACGTACAACGTATAACGTATCACGTATAACGTATTACGAATAACGTATAACGTATGACGTATAATGTATAACGTATAACGTATAACGTATAACGTATAACGTATAACGTATAACGTATAACGTATAACGTATAACGTATAACGTATAACGTATAACGTATAACGTATAACGTATAACGTATAACGTATAACATGTAATGTATAACGTATAACGTATAACGAATAACGTATAACGTATAACGTATAACGTATAACGTATAACGTATAACGTATAACGTATAACGTATAACGTATAACGTATAACGTATAACGTATAGCGTATAACGTATAACGTATAACTTATGACGTATAACGTATAACGTATAACGTATAACGTATAACGTATAACGTATAACGTATAACGTATATCGTATAACGTATAACGTATAACGAATAACGTATAACCTACAACGTATAACGAATCACGTATAACGTATTACGAATAACGTATAACGTATGACGTATAACGTATAACGTATAACGTATAACGTATAACGTATAACGTATAACGTATAACGTATAACGTATAACGTATAACGTATAACATGTAATGTATAACGTATAACGTATAACGTATAACGCATAACGTATAACGTATAACGTATAACGTATAACGTATAACGTATAACGTATAACGTATAACGTATAACGTATAACCTGTGACGTATAACGTATAACTTATAACGTATAACGTATAACGTATAACGTACAACGTAGAACGTATAACGTACAACGTAGAAAGTATCACGTATAACGTATAACGTATAACGTATAACGTATATCGCATAACGTATAACGCATGACGTATAACGCATAACGTATAACGCATAACGTATAACGCATAACGTATAACGTATAACGTATAACGTATAACGTATAACGTATAACGTATAACGTATAACGTATAACGTATAACGTATAACGTATAACGTATAACATGTAATGTATAACGTATGACGTATAACGAATAACGTATAACGTATAACGTATAACGTATAACGTATAACGTATAACGTATAACGTATAACGTATAACGTATAACGTATAACGTATAACGTATAACGTATAACGTATAACGTATAACGTATAACGTATAACGTATAACGTATAACGTATAACGTATAACGTATAACGTATAACGTATAACGTATAACGTATAACGTACAACGTATAATGTATCACGTATAACGTATTACGAATGACGTATAACGTATGACGTATAACGTATAACGTATAACGTATAACGAATAACGTATAACGTATAACGTATAACGTATAACGTATAATGTATAACGTATAACGTATAACGTATAACGTATAACGTATAACGTATAACGTATAACGTATAACGTATAACGTATAACGTATAACGTATAACGTATAACGTATAACGTATAACGTATAACGTATAACGTATAACGTATAACGTATAACGTATAACGTATAACGTATAACGTATAACGTATAACGCATAACGTATAACGTATAACCTATGACGTATAACGTATAACGTATAACGTATAACTAATAACGTATAACGTATAACGAATATCGTAGGACGTATAACGCATAACGTATAACGTATAACGTATAACGTATAACGTATAACGTATAACGTATAACTTATGACGTATAACGTATAACGTATAACGTATAACGAATAACGTATAACGTATAACGTATAACGAACAACGTATAACGTATAACGTATAACGTATAACGTATAACGTATAAAGTATAACGTATAACGTATAACGTATAACGTATAACATGTAATGTATAACGTATAACGTATAACGAATAACGTATAACGTATAACGTATAACGTACAACGTATAACGTATATCGTATAACGTATAACGTATAACGTATAACGTATAACGTATAACGTATAACGTATAACGTATAACGTATAACGTATAACGTGTAACGCATACCGAATTACGTATAACGTGTATCGAAGAACGCATAACGCATAACGTAGAACGTATATCGTATAACGTATAATGTATAACGTATAACGTATAACGTATCACGTATAACGTATTACGAATAACGTATAACGTATGACGTATAATGTATAACGTATAACGTATAACGTATAACGTATAACGTATAACGTATAACGTATAACGTATAACGTATAACGTATAACGTATAACGTATAACGTATAACGTATAACGTATAACGTATAACATGTAATGTATAACGTATAACGTATAACGAATAACGTATAACGTATAACGTATAACGTATAACGTATAACGTATAACGTATAACGTATAACGTATAACGTATAACGTATAACGTATAACGTATAACGTATAACGTATAACGTATAACGTATAACTTATGACGTATAACGTATAACGTATAACGTATAACGTATAACGTATAACGTATAACGTATATCGTATAACGTATAACGTATAACGAATAACGTATAACCTACAACGTATAACGAATCACGTATAACGTATTACGAATAACGTATAACGTATGACGTATAACGTATAACGTATAACGTATAACGTATAACGTATAACGTATAACGTATAACGTATAACGTATAACGTATAACGTATAACGTATAACGTATAACGTATAACGTATAACATGTAACGTATATCGTATAACGTATAATGTATAACGTATAACGTATAACGTATCACGTATAACGTATTACGAATAACGTATAACGTATAACGTATAACGTATAACGTATAACGTATAACGTATAACGTATAACGTATAACGTATAACGTATAACGTACAACGTACAACGTACAACGTATAACGTATAACGTATAACGTATAACGTATAACGTATAACGTATAACGTATAACGTATAACGTATAACGTATAACGTATAACGTATAACGTATAACGTATAACGTATAACGTATAACGTGTAACGCATACCGAATTACGTATAACGTGTATCGAAGAACGCATAACGCATAACGTATAACGTATATCGTATAACGTATAATGTATAACGTATAACGTATAACGTATAACGTATGACGTATAACGTATAACGTATAACGTATAACGCATAACGTATAACGTATAAGGTATAACGTATAACGTATAACGTATAACGTATAACGTATAACGTATAACGTAAAACGTACAACGTACAACGTATAACGTATAACGTATAACGTATAACGTATAACGTATAACGTATAACGTATAACGTATAACGTATAACGTATAACGTACAACGTATAACGTATCACGTATAACGTATTACGAATAACGTATAACGTATGACGTATAACGTATAACGTATAACGTATAACGTATAACGTATAACGTATAACGTAAAACATGAAATGTATAACGTATAACGTATAACGAATAACGTATAACGTATAACGTATAACGTATAACGTACAACGTATAACGTATAACGTATAACGTATAACGTATAACGTATAACGTATAACGTATAACGTATAACGTATAACGTATAACGTACAACGTATAACGTATCACGTATAACGCATTACGAATAACGTATAACGTATGACGTATAATGTATAACGTATAACGTATAACGTATAACGTATAACGTATAACGTATAACGTATAACGTATAACGTATAACGTATAACGTATAACGTATAACGTATAACGTATAACGTATAACGTATAACGTATAACATGTAATGTATAACGTATAACGTATAACGAATAACGTATAACGTATAACGTATAACGTATAACGTATAACGTATAACGTATAACGTATAACGTATAACGTATAACGTATAACGTATAACGTATAACGTATAACGTATAACGTATAACGTATAACTTATGACGTATAACGTATAACGTATAACGTATAACGTATAACGTATAACGTATAACGTATATCGTATAACGTATAACGTATAACGAATAACGTATAACCTACAACGTATAACGAATCACGTATAACGTATTACGAATAACGTATAACGTATGACGTATAACGTATAACGTATAACGTATAACGTATAACGTATAACGTATAACGTATAACGTATAACGTATAACGTATAACGTATAACGTATAACGTATAACGTATAACGTATAACGTATAACATGTAACGTATATCGTATAACGTATAATGTATAACGTATAACGTATAACGTATCACGTATAACGTATTACGAATAACGTATAACGTATAACGTATAACGTATAACGTATAACGTATAACGTATAACGTATAACGTATAACGTATAACGTATAACGTATAACGTATAACGTATAACGTATAACGTATAACGTATAACTTATGACGTATAACGTATAACGTATAACGTATAACGTATAACGTATAACGTATAACGTATATCGTATAACGTATAACGTATAACGAATAACGTATAACCTACAACGTATAACGAATCACGTATAACGTATTACGAATAACGTATAACGTATGACGTATAACGTATAACGTATAACGTATAACGTATAACGTATAACGTATAACGTATAACGTATAACGTATAACGTATAACGTATAACGTATAACGTATAACCTATGACGTATAACGTATAACTTATAACGTATAACGTATAACGTATAACGTACAACGTAGAACGTATAACGTACAACGTAGAAAGTATCACGTATAACGTATAACGTATAACGTATAACGCATAACGTATAACGCATAACGTATAACGCATAACGTATAACGCATAACGTATAACGCATAACGTATAACGTAAAACGTATAGCGTATAACGTATAACGTATAACGTATAACGTATAACGTATAACGTATAACGTATAACGTATAACGTATAACATGTAATGTATAACGTATAACGTATAACGAATAACGTATAACGTATAACGTATAACGTATAACGTATAACGTATAACGTATAACGTATAGCGTATAACGTATAACGTATAACGTATAACGTATAACGTATAACGTATAACGTATAACGTATAACGTATAACGTATAACGTATAACGTATAACGTACAACGTATAATGTATCACGTATAACGTATTACGAATGACGTATAACGTATGACGTATAACGTATAACGTATAACGTATAACGAATAACGTATAACGTATAACGTATAACGTATAACGTATAACGTATAACGTATAACGTATAACGTATAACGTATAACGTATAACGTATAACGTATAACGTATAACGTATAACGTATAACGTATAACGTATAACGTATAACGTATAACGTATAACGTATAACGTATAACGTATAACGTATAACGTATAACGTATAACGTATAACGTATAACGTATAACGTATAACGTATAACGCATAACGTATAACGTATAACCTATGACGTATAACGTATAACGTATAACGTATAACTAATAACGTATAACGTATAACGAATATCCTAGGACGTATAACGCATAACGTATAACGTATAACGTATAACGTATAACGTATAACGTATAACTTATGACGTATAACGTATAACGTATAACGTATAACGAATAACGTATAACGTATAACGTATAACGAACAACGTATAACGTATAACGTATAACGTATAACGTATAACGTATAAAGTATAACGTATAACGTATAACGTATAACGTATAACTAATAACGTATGACGTATAACGAATATCGTAGGACCTATAACGCATAACGTATAACGTATAACGTATAACGTATAACGTATAACTTATGACGAATAACGTATAACGTATAACGTATAACGAATAACGTATAACGTATAACGTATAACGAACAACGTATAACGTATAACGTATAACGTATAACGTATAACGTATAACGTATAACGTATAACGTATAACGTATAACATGTAATGTATAACGTATAACGTATAACGTATAACGAATAACGTATAACGTATAACGTATAACGTACAACGTATATCGTATAACGTATAACGTATAACGTATAACGTATAACGTATAACGTATAACGTATAACGTATAACGTATAACGTATAACGTATAACGTATAACGTATAACGTATAACGTATAACGTATAACGTATAACGTATAACGTATAACGCATAACGTATAACGTATAACGTATAACGTATAACGTATAACGTATAACGTATAACGTATAACGTGTAACGTACAATGTACAACGTACAACGTATAACGTATAACGTATAACGTATAACGTATAACGTATAACGTATAACGTATAACGTATAACGTATAACGTATAACGTATAACGTATAACGTATAATGTATAACGTATAACGTATAACGTGTAACGCATACCGAATAACGTATAACGTGTAACGAAGAACGCATAACGCATAACGTATAACGTATATCGTATAACGTATAATGTATAACGTATAACGTATAACGTATAACGTATGACGTATAACGTATAACGTATAACGTATAACGTATAACGTATAACGTATAACGTATAACGTATAACGTACAACGTACAACGTACAACGTATAACGTATAACTAATAACGTATAACGTATAACGAATATCGTAGGACGTATAACGCATAACGTATAACGTATAACGTATAACGTATAACGTATAACTTATGACGTATAACGTATAACGTATAACGTATAACGAATAACGTATAACGTATAACGTATAACGAACAACGTATAACGTATAACGTATAACGTATAACGTATAACGTATAACGTATAACGTATAACGTATAACGTATAACATGTAATGTATAAGGTATAACGTATAACGAATAACGTATAACGTATAACGTATAACGTACAACGTATAACGTATAACGTATAACGTATAACGTATTATGTATAACGTATAACGTATAACGTATAACATATAACGTATAACGTATAACGTATAACGTATAACGTATAACGTACAACGTACAACGTACAACGTATAACGTATAACGTATAACGTATAACGTATAACGTATAACGTATAACGTATAACGTATAACGTATAACGTATAACGTATAACGTATAACGTATAACGTATAACGTGTAACGCATACCGAATTACGTATAACGTGTAACGAAGAACGCATAACGCATAACGTATAACGTATATCGTATAACGTATAATGTATAACGTATAACGTATAACGTATAACGTATGACGTATGACGTATAACGTATAACGAATAACGTATAACGTATAACGTATAAGGTATAACGTATAACGTATAACGTATAACGTATAACGTATAACGTATAACGTAAAACGTACAACGTACAACGTATAACGTATAACGTATAACGTATAACGTATAACGTATAACGTATAACGTATAACGTATAACGTATAACGTACAACGTATAACGTATCACGTATAACGTATTACGAATAACGTATAACGTATGACGTATAACGTATAACGTATAACGTATAACGTATAACGTATAACGTGTAACGTATAACGTATAACGTATAACGTATAACGTATAACGTAAAACATGAAATGTATAACGTATAACGTATAACGAATAACGTATAACGTATAACGTATAACGTATAACGTACAACGTATAACGTATAACGTATAACGTATAACGTATAACGTATAACGTATAACGTATAACGTATAACGTATAACGTACAACGTATAACGTATCACGTATAACGTATTACGAATAACGTATAACGTATGACGTATAACGTATAACGTATAACGTATAACGTATAACGTATAACGTATAACGTATAACGTATAACGTATAACGTATAACGCATAACGTATAACGTATAACCTATGACGTATAACGTATAACGTATAACGTATAACTAATAACGTATAACGTATAACGAATATCGTAGGACGTATAACGCATAACGTATAACGTATAACGTATAACGTATAACGTATAACGTATAACGTATAACTTATGACGTATAACGTATAACGTATAACGTATAACGAATAACGTATAACGTATAACGTATAACGAACAACGTATAACGTATAACGTATAACGTATAACGTATAACGTATAAAGTATAACGTATAACGTATAACGTATAACGTATAACATGTAATGTATAACGTATAACGTATAACGTATAACGAATAACGTATAACGTATAACGTATAACGTACAACGTATAACGTATATCGTATAACGTATAACGTATAACGTATAACGTATAACGTATAACGTATAACGTATAACGTATAACGTATAACGTATAACGTGTAACGCATACCGAATTACGTATAACGTGTATCGAAGAACGCATAACGCATAACGTAGAACGTATATCGTATAACGTATAATGTATAACGTATAACGTATAACGTATCACGTATAACGTATTACGAATAACGTATAACGTATGACGTATAATGTATAACGTATAACGTATAACGTATAACGTATAACGTATAACGTATAACGTATAACGTATAACGTATAACGTATAACGTATAACGTATAACGTATAACGTATAACGTATAACGTATAACATGTAATGTATAACGTATAACGTATAACGAATAACGTATAACGTATAACGTATAACGTATAACGTATAACGTATAACGTATAACGTATAACGTATAACGTATAACGTATAACGTATAACGTATAACGTATAACGTATAACGTATAACGTATAACTTATGACGTATAACGTATAACGTATAACGTATAACGTATAACGTATAACGTATAACGTATATCGTATAACGTATAACGTATAACGAATAACGTATAACCTACAACGTATAACGAATCACGTATAACGTATTACGAATAACGTATAACGTATGACGTATAACGTATAACGTATAACGTATAACGTATAACGTATAACGTATAACGTATAACGTATAACGTATAACGTATAACGTATAACGTATAACGTATAACGTATAACGTATAACATGTAACGTATATCGTATAACGTATAATGTATAACGTATAACGTATAACGTATCACGTATAACGTATTACGAATAACGTATAACGTATAACGTATAACGTATAACGTATAACGTATAACGTATAACGTATAACGTATAACGTATAACGTATAACGTACAACGTACAACGTACAACGTATAACGTATAACGTATAACGTATAACGTATAACGTATAACGTATAACGTATAACGTATAACGTATAACGTATAACGTATAACGTATAACGTATAACGTATAACGTATAACGTATAACGTGTAACGCATACCGAATTACGTATAACGTGTATCGAAGAACGCATAACGCATAACGTATAACGTATATCGTATAACGTATAATGTATAACGTATAACGTATAACGTATAACGTATGACGTATAACGTATAACGTATAACGTATAACGCATAACGTATAACGTATAAGGTATAACGTATAACGTATAACGTATAACGTATAACGTATAACGTATAACGTAAAACGTACAACGTACAACGTATAACGTATAACGTATAACGTATAACGTATAACGTATAACGTATAACGTATAACGTATAACGTATAACGTATAACGTACAACGTATAACGTATCACGTATAACGTATTACGAATAACGTATAACGTATGACGTATAACGTATAACGTATAACGTATAACGTATAACGTATAACGTATAACGTAAAACATGAAATGTATAACGTATAACGTATAACGAATAACGTATAACGTATAACGTATAACGTATAACGTACAACGTATAACGTATAACGTATAACGTATAACGTATAACGTATAACGTATAACGTATAACGTATAACGTATAACGTATAACGTACAACGTATAACGTATCACGTATAACGTATTACGAATAACGTATAACGTATGACGTATAATGTATAACGTATAACGTATAACGTATAACGTATAACGTATAACGTATAACGTATAACGTATAACGTATAACGTATAACGTATAACGTATAACGTATAACGTATAACGTATAACGTATAACGTATAACATGTAATGTATAACGTATAACGTATAACGAATAACGTATAACGTATAACGTATAACGTATAACGTATAACGTATAACGTATAACGTATAACGTATAACGTATAACGTATAACGTATAACGTATAACGTATAACGTATAACGTATAACTTATGACGTATAACGTATAACGTATAACGTATAACGTATAACGTATAACGTATAACGTATATCGTATAACGTATAACGTATAACGAATAACGTATAACCTACAACGTATAACGAATCACGTATAACGTATTACGAATAACGTATAACGTATGACGTATAACGTATAACGTATAACGTATAACGTATAACGTATAACGTATAACGTATAACGTATAACGTATAACGTATAACGTATAACGTATAACGTATAACATGTAATGTATAACGTATAACGTATAACGTATAACGCATAACGTATAACGTATAACGTATAACGTATAACGTATAACGTATAACGTATAACGTATAACGTATAACGTATAACCTATGACGTATAACGTATAACTTATAACGTATAACGTATAACGTATAACGTACAACGTAGAACGTATAACGTACAACGTAGAAAGTATCACGTATAACGTATAACGTATAACGTATAACGTATAACGCATAACGTATAACGCATGACGTATAACGCATAACGTATAACGCATAACGTATAACGCATAACGTATAACGTATAACGTATAACGTATAACGTATAACGTATAACGTATAACGTATAACGTATAACGTATAACGTATAACGTATAACGTATAACATGTAATGTATAACGTATAACGTATAACGAATAACGTATAACGTATAACGTATAACGTATAACGTATAACGTATAACGTATAACGTATAACGTATAACGTATAACGTATAACGTATAACGTATAACGTATAACGTATAACGTATAACGTATAACGTATAACGTATAACGTATAACGTATAACGTATAACGTATAACGTATAACGTATAACGTATAACGTACAACGTATAATGTATCACGTATAACGTATTACGAATGACGTATAACGTATGACGTATAACGTATAACGTATAACGTATAACGAATAACGTATAACGTATAACGTATAACGTATAACGTATAATGTATAACGTATAACGTATAACGTATAACGTATAACGTATAACGTATAACGTATAACGTATAACGTATAACGTATAACGTATAACGTATAACGTATAACGTATAACGTATAACGTATAACGTATAACGTATAACGTATAACGTATAACGTATAACGTATAACGTATAACGTATAACGTATAACGCATAACGTATAACGTATAACCTATGACGTATAACGTATAACGTATAACGTATAACTAATAACGTATAACGTATAACGAATATCGTAGGACGTATAACGCATAACGTATAACGTATAACGTATAACGTATAACGTATAACGTATAACGTATAACTTATGACGTATAACGTATAACGTATAACGTATAACGAATAACGTATAACGTATAACGTATAACGAACAACGTATAACGTATAACGTATAACGTATAACGTATAACGTATAAAGTATAACGTATAACGTATAACGTATAACGTATAACATGTAATGTATAACGTATAACGTATAACGAATAACGTATAACGTATAACGTATAACGTACAACGTATAACGTATAACGTATAACGTACAACGTATAACGTATAACGTATAACGTATAACGTATAACGTATAACGTATAACGTATAACGTATAACGTATAACGTATAACGTATAACGTATAACGTATAACGTATAACGTATAACGCATAACGTATAACGTATAACGTATACCGTATAACGTATAACGTATAACGTATAACATGTAATGTATAACGTATAACGTATAACGTATAACGTATAACGTATAAGGTACAACGTACAACGTACAACGTATAACGTATAACGTATAACGTATAACGTATAACGTATAACGTATAACGTATAACGTATAACGTATAACGTATAACGTATAACGTATAACGTATAACGTATAACGTATAACGTATAACGTATAACGTATAACGTATAACGTATAACGTATAACGTATAACGTATAACGTATAACTTGTAACGCATACCGAATAACGTATAACGTGTAACGTATAACGTATAACCTATGACGTATAACGTATAACTTATAACGTATAACGTATAACGTATAACGTACAACGTATAACGTATCACGTATAACGTATTACGAATAACGTATAACGTATGACGTATAACGTATAACGTATAACGTACAACGTATAACGCATAACGTATAACGTAAATCGTATAACGTATAATGTATAACGTATAACGTATAACGTATAACGTATGACGTATAACGTATAACGTATAACGTATAACGTATAACGTATAACGTATAACGTATAACGTATAACGTATAACGTATAACGTATAACGTATAACGTATAACGTACAACGTACAACGTACAACGTATAACGTATAACGTATAACGTATAACGTATAACGTATAACGTATATCGTATAACGTATAACGTACAACGTATAACGTATCACGTATAACGTATTACGAATAACGTATAACGTATGACGTATAACGTATAACGTATAACGTATAACGTATAACGTATAACGTATAACGTATAACGTATAACGTATAACGTATAACGTAAAACATGTAATGTATAACGTATAACGTATAACGAATAACGTATAACGTATAACGTATAACGTATAACGTACAACGTATAACGTATAACGTATAACGTATAACGTATACCGTATAACGTATAACGTATAACGTATAACGTATAACGTATAACGTATAACGTATAACGTATAACGTATAACGTATAACGTATAACGTATAACTTGTAACGCATACCGAATAACGTATAACGTGTAACGTATAACGTATAACCTATGACGTATAACGTATAACTTATAACGTATAACGTATAACGTATAACGTACAACGTATAACGTATCACGTATAACGTATTACGAATAACGTATAACGTATGACGTATAACGTATAACGTATAACGTACAACGTATAACGCATAACGTATAACGTAAATCGTATAACGTATAATGTATAACGTATAACGTATAACGTATAACGTATGACGTATAACGTATGACGTATAACGTATAACGTATAACGTATAACGTATAACGTATAACGTATAACGTATAACGTATAACGTATAACGTATAACGTATAACGTACAACGTACAACGTACAACGTATAACGTATAACGTATAACGTATAACGTATAACGTATAACGTATATCGTATAACGTATAACGTACAACGTATAACGTATCACGTATAACGTATTACGAATAACGTATAACGTATGACGTATAACGTATAACGTATAACGTATAACGTATAACGTATAACGTATAACGTATAACGTATAACGTATAACGTATAACGTAAAACATGTAATGTATAACGTATAACGTATAACGAATAACGTATAACGTATAACGTATAACGTATAACGTACAACGTATAACGTATAACGTATAACGTATAACGTATAACGTATAACGTATAACGTATAACGTATAACGTACAACGTATAACGTATCACGTATAACGTATTACGAATGACGTATAACGTATGACGTATAACGTATAACGTATAACGTATAACGTATAACGTGTAACGTATATCGTATAACGTATAACGTATAACGTATAACGTATAACGTATAACGTATAACGTATAACGTATAACGTATAACGTATAAAGTATAACGTATAACGTATAACGTATAACGTATAACGTATAACGTATAACGTATAACGCATAACGTATAACGTATAACGTATAACGTATAACGTATAATGTATAACGTATAACGTATAACCTATGACGTATAACGTATTACTTATAACGTATAACGTATAACGTATAACGTATAACGTATAACGCATAACGTATAACGTATAACGTATAACGTATAACGTATATCGTATAACGTATAACGTACAACGTATAACGTATCACGTATAACGTATTACGAATAACGTATAACGTATGACGTATAACGTATAACGTATAACGTATAACGTATAACGTGTAACGTATATCGTATAACGTATAACGTATAACGATAACGTATAACGTATAACGTATAACGTATAACGTATAACGTACAACGTATAACGTATCACGTATACGTATTACGAATGACGTATAACGTATGACGTATAACGTATAACGTATAACGTATAACGTATGACGTATAACGTATAACGTATAACGTATAACGTATAACGTATAACGTATAACGTATAACGTATAACGTATAACGTATAACGTATGACGTATAACGTATAACGTATAACGTACACGTATAACGCATAACGTATAACGTAAATCGTATAACGTATAATGTATAACGTATAACGTATAACGTATAACGTATGACGTATAACGTATAACGTATAACGTATAACGTATAACGTATAACGTATAACGTATAACGTATAACGTATAACGTATAACGTATAACGTATAACGTATAACGTACAACGTACAACGTACAACGTATAACGTATAACGTATAACGTATAACGTATAACGTATAACGTATATCGTATAACGTATAACGTACAACGTATAACGTATCACGTATAACGTATTACGAATAACGTATAACGTATGACGTATAACGTATAACGTATAACGTATAACGTATAACGTATAACGTATAACGTATAACGTATAACGTAAAACATGTAATGTATAACGTATAACGTATAACGAATAACGTATAACGTATAACGTATAACGTATAACGTACAACGTATAACGTATAACGTATAACGTATAACGTATAACGTATAACGTATAACGTATAACGTATAACGTACAACGTATAACGTATCACGTATAACGTATTACGAATGACGTATAACGTATGACGTATAACGTATAACGTATAACGTATAACGTATAACGTGTAACGTATATCGTATAACGTATAACGTATAACGTATAACGTATAACGTATAACGTATAACGTATAACGTATAACGTATAACGTATAAAGTATAACGTATAACGTATAACGTATAACCTATGACGTATAACGTATAACTTATAACGTATAACGTATAACGTATAACGTACAACGTATAACGTATCACGTATAACGTATTACGAATAACGTATAACGTATGACGTATAACGTATAACGTATAACGTACAACGTACAACGTACAACGTATAACGTATAACGTATAACGTATAACGTATAACGTATAACGTATATCGTATAACGTATAACGTACAACGTATAACGTATCACGTATAACGTATTACGAATAACGTATAACGTATGACGTATAACGTATAACGTATAACGTATAACGTATAACGTATAACGTATAACGTATAACGTATAACGTATAACGTATAACGTAAAACATGTAATGTATAACGTATAACGTATAACGAATAACGTATAACGTATAACGTATAACGTATAACGTACAACGTATAACGTATAACGTATAACGTATAACGTATACCGTATAACGTATAACGTATAACGTATAACGTATAACGTATAACGTATAACGTATAACGTATAACGTATAACGTATAACGTATAACGTATAACTTGTAACGCATACCGAATAACGTATAACGTGTAACGTATAACGTATAACCTATGACGTATAACGTATAACTTATAACGTATAACGTATAACGTATAACGTACAACGTATAACGTATCACGTATAACGTATTACGAATAACGTATAACGTATGACGTATAACGTATAACGTATAACGTACAACGTATAACGCATAACGTATAACGTAAATCGTATAACGTATAATGTATAACGTATAACGTATAACGTATAACGTATGACGTATAACGTATAACGTATAACGTATAACGTATAACGTATAACGTATAACGTATAACGTATAACGTATAACGTATAACGTATAACGTTTAACGTATAACGTACAACGTACAACGTACAACGTATAACGTATAACGTATAACGTATAACGTATAACGTATAACGTATATCGTATAACGTATAACGTACAACGTATAACGTATCACGTATAACGTATTACGAATAACGTATAACGTATGACGTATAACGTATAACGTATAACGTATAACGTATACGTATAACGTATAACGTATAACGTATAACGTATGACGTATAACGTATAACGTAAAACATGTAATGTATAACGTATAACGTATAACGAATAACGTATAACGTATAACGTATAACGTATAACGTACAACGTATAACGTATAACGTATAACGTATAACGTATAACGTATAACGTATAACGTATAACGTATAACGTACAACGTATAACGTATCACGTATAACGTATTACGAATGACGTATAACGTATGACGTATAACGTATAACGTACAACGTATAACGTATAACGTATAACGTATAACGTATAACGTATAACGTATAACGTATAACGTATAACGTATAACGTACAACGTATAACGTATCACGTATAACGTATTACGAATGACGTATAACGTATGACGTATAACGTATAACGTATAACGTATAACGTATAACGTGTAACGTATATCGTATAACGTATAACGTATAACGTATAACGTATAACGTATAACGTATAACGTATAACGTATAACGTATAACGTATAAAGTATAACGTATAACGTATAACGTATAACGTATAACGTATAACGTATAACGTATAACGCATAACGTATAACGTATAACGTATAACGTATAACGTATAATGTATAACGTATAACGTATAACCTATGACGTATAACGTATTACTTATAACGTATAACGTATAACGTATAACGTATAACGTATAACGCATAACGTATAACGTATAACGTATAACGTATAACGTATAATGTATAACGTATAACGTATAACCTATGACGTATAACGTATAACTTATAACGTATAACGTATAACGTATAACGCACAACGTATAACGTATCACGTATAACGTATTACGAATAACGTATAACGTATGACGTATAACGTATAACGTATAACGTACAACGTATAACGTATCACGTATAACGTATTACGAATAACGTATAACGTATGACGTATAACGTATAACGTATAACGTACAACGTATAACGTATAACGTATAACGTATAACGTATAACGTATAACGTATAACGTATAACGTATAACGTAAAACACGTAATGTATAACGTATAACGTATAACGAATAACGTATAACGTATAACGTATAACGTATAACGTACAACGTATAACGTATAACGTATAACGTATAACGTATAACGTATAACGTACAACGTATAACGTATCACGTATAACGTATTACGAATGACGTATAACGTATGACGTATAACGTATAACGTATAACGTATAACGTATAACGTGTAACGTATATCGTATAACGTATAACGTATAACGTATAACGTATAACGTATAACGTATAACGTATAACGTATAACGTATAACGTATAACGTATAACGTATAACGTATAACGTATAACGTATAACGTATATCGTATAACGTATAACGTACAACGTATAACGTATCACGTATAACGTATTACGAATAACGTATAACGTATGACGTATAACGTATAACGTATAACGTATAACGTATAACGTATAACGTATAACTTATAACGTATAACGTATAACGTATAACGTAAAACATGTAATGTATAACGTATAACGTATAACGAATAACGTATAACGTATAACGTATAACGTATAACGTACAACGTATAACGTATAACGTATAACGTATAACGTATAACGTATAACGTATAACGTATAACGTATAACGTACAACGTATAACGTATCACGTATAACGTATTACGAATGACGTATAACGTATGACGTATAACGTATAACGTATAACGTATAACGTATAACGTGTAACGTATATCGTATAACGTATAACGTATAACGTATAACGTATAACGTATAACGTATAACGTATAACGTATAACGTATAACGTATAAAGTATAACGTATAACGTATAACGTATAACGTATAACGTATAACGTATAACGTATAACGCATAACGTATAACGTATAACGTATAACGTATAACGTATAATGTATAACGTATAACGTATAACCTATGACGTATAACGTATTACTTATAACGTATAACGTATAACGTATAACGTATAACGTATAACGCATAACGTATAACGTATAACGTATAACGTATAACGTATAATGTATAACGTATAACGTATAACCTATGACGTATAACGTATAACTTATAACGTATAACGTATAACGTATAACGTACAACGTATAACGTATCACGTATAACGTATTACGAATAACGTATAACGTATGACGTATAACGTATAACGTATAACGTACAACGTACAACGTACAACGTATAACGTATAACGTATAACGTATAACGTATAACGTATAACGTATATCGTATAACGTATAACGTACAACGTATAACGTATCACGTATAACGTATTACGAATAACGTATAACGTATGACGTATAACGTATAACGTATAACGTATAACGTATAACATATAACGTATAACGTATAACGTATAACGTATAACGTATAACGTAAAGCATGTAATGTATAACGTATAACGTATAACGAATAACGTATAACGTATAACGTATAACGTATAACGTACAACGTATAACGTATAACGTATAACGTATAACGTATAACGTATAACGTATAACGTATAACGTATAACGTATAACGTACAACGTATAACGTATCACGTATAACGTATTACGAATGACGTATAACGTATGACGTATAACGTATAACGTATAACGTATAACGTATAACGTGTAACGTATATCGTATAACGTATAACGTATAACGTATAACGTATAACGTATAACGTATAACGTATAACGTATAACGTATAACGTATAAAGTATAACGTATAACGTATAACGTATAACGTATAACGTATAACGTATAACGTATAACGCATAACGTATAACGTATAACGTATAACGTATAACGTATAATGTATAACGTATAACGTATAACCTATGACGTATAACGTATTACTTATAACGTATAACGTATAACGTATAACGTATAACGTACAACGTATAACGTATAACGTATAACGTATAATGTATAACGTATAACGTATAACCTATGACGTATAACGTATAACTTATAACGTATAACGTATAACGTATAACGTATAACGTACAACGTATAACGTATCACGTATAACGTATTACGAATAACGTATAACGTATGACGTATAACGTATAACGTATAACGTACAACGTATAACGTATCACGTATAACGTATTACGAATAACGTATAACGTATGACGTATAACGTATAACGTATAACGTACAACGTATAACGTATAACGTATAACGTATAACGTATAACGTATAACGTATAACGTATAACGTATAACGTATAACGTAAAACACGTAATGTATAACGTATAACGTATAACGAATAACGTATAACGTATAACGTATAACGTATAACGTACAACGTATAACGTATAACGTATAACGTATAACGTATAACGTATAACGTATAACGTATAACGTATAACGTATAACGTATAACGTATAACGTATAACGTATAACGTATAACGTATAACGTATAACGTATAACATGTAATGTATAACGTATAACGTATAACGAATAACGTATAACGTATAACGTATAACGTATAACGTATAACGTATAACGTATAACGTATAACGTATAACGTATAACGTATAACGTATAACGTATAACGTATAACATATAACGTATAACGTATAACGTATAACGTATAACGTATAACGTATAACGTATAACGTATAACGTATAACGCATAACGTATAACGTATAACTTATGACGTATAACGTATAACGTATAACGTATAACTAATAACGTATAACGTATAACGAATATCGTAGGACGTATAACGCATAACGTATAACGTATAACGTATAACGTATAACGTATAACGTATAACGTATAACTTATGACGTATAACGTATAACGTATAACGTATAACGTATAACGTACAACGTATAACGTAGAACGTATAACGTATAACGTATAACGTATAACGTATAACGTATAACGTATAACGTATAACGTATAACGTATAACGTATAACGTATAACGTATAACGTATAACGTATAACGCATAACGTATAACCCATAACGTATAACGCATAACGTATAACGCATAACGTATAACGCATAACGTATAACGTATAACGTATAACGTATAACGTATAACGTATAACGTATAACGTATAACGTATAACGTATTACGTATAACCTATAACGTATAACGTATAACGTATAACGTATAACGTATAACGTATAACGTATAACGTATAACGTATAACGTATAACGTATAACGTGTAACGAAGAACGTATAACGTATAACGTATAACGTATAACGTATAACGTATAACGTATAACGTATAACGTATAACGTGTAACGATGAACGTATAACGAAGAACGTAAAACGTATAACATATATCCTATAACGCATAACGTATATCGTATAACGCATAACCTATAGCGAATAACGCATAACGTATAACGTATAACGTATAACGTATAACGTATAACGTATAACGTATAACGTATAACGTATAACGTATAACGTTTAACGCATAACGTATAACGCATAACGTATAACGTATAACGTATAACGTATAACGTATAACGTGTAACGTATAACGTATAACGTATAACGTGTAACGTATAACGTGTCACGTATAACGTATAACGTATAACGTGTAACGTATAACGTATAACGTATAACCTATAACGTATAACGTATAACGTATAACGTATAACGTATAACGTATAACGTATAACGTATAACGTATAACGTATAACGTATAACGTATAACGTATAACGTATAACGTATAACGTATAACGTATAACGTATAACGTATAACGTATAACGTATAACGTATAACGTATAACGTATAACGTATAACGTATAACGTATAACGTATAACGTATAACGTATAACGTATAACGTATAACGTATAACGTATAACGTATAACGTATAACGTATAACGTATAACGTATAACGTATAACGTATAACGTATAACGTATAACGTATAACGTATAACGTATAACGTATAACGTATAAAGTATAACGTATAACGTACAACGTATAACGTATAACGTATAACGTATAACGTATAACGTATAACGTATAACGTATAACGTATAACGTATAACGCATAACGTATATCGTATGACGCATAACGTGTAGCGAATAACGCATAACGTGTAACGTATAACGTATAACGTATAACGTATAACGTATAACGTATAACGTATAACGTATAACGTATAACGTATGACGTATAACGTGTAACGAAGAACGTATAACGAAGAACGTAAAACGTATAACATATATCCTATAACGCATAACGTATATCGTATAACGCATAACGTATAGCGAAACACGCATAACGTATAACGTATTACGTATAACGTATAACGTATAAGGTATAATGTATAACGTATAACGTATAACGTATAACGTATAACGTGTAACGAAGAACGTATAACGAAGAACGTAAAACGTATAACGTATATCGTATAACGCATAACGTATAGAGAATAACGCATAACGTATAACGTATAACGTATAACGTATAACGTATAACGTATAACGTATAACGTATAACGTGTAACGTATAAAGTATAACGTATAACGTATAACGTATAACGTATAACGTATAACGTATAACGTATAACGTATAACGTATAACGTATAACGTATAACGTATAACGTATAACGTATAACGTATAACGTATAACGTATAACGTATAACGTATAACGTATAACGTATAACGTATAACGTATAACGTATAACGTATAACGTATAACGTATAACGTATAACGTATAACGTATAACGTATAACGTATAACGTATAACGTATAACGTATAACGTATAACGTATAACGTATAACGTATAACGTATAACGTATAACGTATAACGTATAACGTATAACGTATAACGTATAACGTATAACGTATAACGTATAACGTAAAACATATGACGTATTACATATTACGTATAACGTATAACGTATAACGTATAACGTATAACGTATAACGTATAACGTGTAACGAAGAACGTATAACGAAGAACGTAAAACGTATAACATATATCCTATAACGCATAACGTATATCGTATAACGCATAACGTATAGCGAATAACGCATAACGTATAACGTATAACGTATAACGTATAACGTATAACGTATAACGTATAACGTATAACGTATAACGTATAACGTATAACGTATAACGTATAACGTATAACGTATAACGTATAACGTATAACGTATAACGTATAACGTATAACGTATAACGTAAAACATATGACGTATTACATATTACGTATAACGTATAACGTATAACGTATAACGTATAACGTATAACGTATAACGTGTAACGAAGAATGTATAACGAAGAACGTAAAACGTATAACATATATCCTATAACGCATAACGTATATCGTATAACGCATAACGTATAGCGAATAACGCATAACGTATAACGTATAACGTATAACGTATAACGTATAACGTATAACGTATAACGTATAACGTATAACGTATAACGTATAACGTATAACGTATAACGTATAACGTATAACGTATAACGTATAACGTATAACGTATAACGAATAACGTATAACGTATAACGTATAACGTATAACGTATAACGTATAACGTATAACGTATAACGTATAACGTATAACGTATAACGTATAACGTATAACGTATAACGTATAACGTATAACGTATAACATGTAATGTATAACGTATAACGTATAACGAATAACGTATAACGTATAACGTATAACGTATAACGTATAACGTATAACGTATAACGTATAACGTATAACGTATAACGTATAACGTATAACGTATAACGTATAACGTATAACGTATAACGTATAACGTATAACGTATAACGTATAACGTATAACGTATAACGTATAACGTATAACGTATAACGTACAACGTATAATGTATCACGTATAACGTATTACGAATGACGTATAACGTATGACGTATAACGTATAACGTATAACGTATAACGAATAACGTATAACGTATAACGTATAACGTATAACGTATAATGTATAACGTATAACGTATAACGTATAACGTATAACGTATAACGTATAACGTATAACGTATAACGTATAACGTATAACGTATAACGTATAACGTATAACGTATAACGTATAACGTATAACGTATAACGTATAACGTATAACGTATAACGTATAACGTATAACGTATAACGTATAACGTATAACGCATAACGTATAACGTATAACCTATGACGTATAACGTATAACGTATAACGTATAACTTATAACGTATAACGTATAACGAATATCGTAGGACGTATAACGCATAACGTATAACGTATAACGTATAACGTATAACGTATAACGTATAACGTATAACTTATGACGTATAACGTATAACGTATAACGTATAACGAATAACGTATAACGTATAACGTATAACGAACAACGTATAACGTATAACGTATAACGTATAACGTATAACGTATAAAGTATAACGTATAACGTATAACGTATAACGTATAACATGTAATGTATAACGTATAACGTATAACGAATAATGTATAACGTATAACGTATAACGTACAACGTATAACGTATAACGTATAACGTATAACGTATAACGTATAACGTATAACGTATAACGTATAACGTATAACGTATAACGTATAACGTATAACGTATAACGTATAACGTATAACGTATAACGTATAACGTATAACGCATAACGTATAACGTATAACGTATAACGTATAACGTATAACGTATAACGTATAACATGTAATGTATAACGTATAACGTATAACGTATAACGTATAACGTATAAGGTACAACGTACAACGTACAACGTATAACGTATAACGTATAACGTATAACGTATAACGTATAACGTATAACGTATAACGTATAACGTATAACGTATAACGTATAACGTATAACGTATAACGTATAACGTATAACGTATAACGTATAACGTATAACGTATAACGTATAACGTATAACTTGTAACGCATACCGAATAACGTATAACGTGTAACGTATAACGTATAACCTATGACGTATAACGTATAACTTATAACGTATAACGTATAACGTATAACGTACAACGTATAACGTATCACGTATAACGTATTACGAATAACGTATAACGTATGACGTATAACGTATAACGTATAACGTACAACGTATAACGCATAACGTATAACGTAAATCGTATAACGTATAATGTATAACGTATAACGTATAACGTATAACGTATGACGTATAACGTATAACGTATAACGTATAACGTATAACGTATAACGTATAACGTATAACGTATAACGTATAACGTATAACGTATAACGTATAACGTATAACGTACAACGTACAACGTACAACGTATAACGTATAACGTATAACGTATAACGTATAACGTATAACGTATATCGTATAACGTATAACGTACAACGTATAACGTATCACGTATAACGTATTACGAATAACGTATAACGTATGACGTATAACGTATAACGTATAACGTATAACGTATAACGTATAACGTATAACGTATAACGTATAACGTATAACGTATAACGTATAACGTAAAACATGTAATGTATAACGTATAACGTATAACGAATAACGTATAACGTATAACGTATAACGTATAACGTACAACGTATAACGTATAACGTATAACGTATAACGTATACCGTATAACGTATAACGTATAACGTATAACGTATAACGTATAACGTATAACGTATAACGTATAACGTATAACGTATAACGTATAACGTATAACGTATAACGTATAACGTATAACGTATAACGTATAACGTACAACGTACAACGTACAACGTATAACGTATAACGTATAACGTATAACGTATAACGTATAACGTATATCGTATAACGTATAACGTACAACGTATAACGTATCACGTATAACGTATTACGAATAACGTATAACGTATGACGTATAACGTATAACGTATAACGTATAACGTATAACGTATAACGTATAACGTATAACGTATAACGTATAACGTATAACGTAAAACATGTAATGTATAACGTATAACGTATAACGAATAACGTATAACGTATAACGTATAACGTATAACGTATAACGTACAACGTATAACGTATAACGTATAACGTATAACGTATAACGTATAACGTATAACGTATAACGTATAACGTATATCGTATAACGTATAACGTACAACGTATAACGTATCACGTATAACGTATTACGAATAACGTATAACGTATGACGTATAACGTATAACGTATAACGTATAACGTATAACGTATAACGTATAACGTATAACGTATAACGTATAACGTATAACCTATGACGTATAACGTGTAACGTATAACGTATAACGTATAACGTATAACGTATAACGTATAACGTATAACGTATAACGTATAACGTATAACGTATAACGTATAACGTATAACGTATAACGTATAACGTATAACGTATAACGTATAACGTATCACTAATAACGTATAACGTATAACGAATATCGTAGGACGTATAACGTATAACGTATGACGTATAACGTATAACGTATAACGTATGACGTATAACGTATAACGTATAACGTATAACGTATAACGTATAACGTATAACGTATAACGTATAACGTATAACGTATAACGTATAACGTATAAAGTATAACGTATAACGTATAACGTATAACGTATAACGTATAACGTATAACGTATAACGTATAACGTACAACGTATAATGTATCACGTATAACGTATTACGAATGACGTATAACGTATGACGTATAACGTATAACGTATAACGTATAACGAATAACGTATAACGTATAACGTATAACGTATAACGTATAATGTATAACGTATAACGTATAACGTATAACGTATAACGTATAACGTATAACGTATAACGTATAACGTATAACGTATAACGTATAACGTATAACGTATAACGTATAACGTATTACGAATGACGTATAACGTATGACGTATAACGTATAACGTATAACGTATAACGAATAACGTATAACGTATAACGTATAACGTATAACGTATAATGTATAACGTATAACGTATAACGTATAACGTATAACGTATAACGTATAACGTATAACGTATAACGTATAACGTATAACGTATAACGTATAACGTATAACGTATAACGTATAACGTATAACGTATAACGTATAACGTATAACGTATAACGTATAACGTATAACGTATAACGTATAACGTATAACGTATAACGCATAACGTATAACGTATAACCTATGACGTATAACGTATAACGTATAACGTATAACTAATAACGTATAACGTATAACGAATATCGTAGGACGTATAACGCATAACGTATAACGTATAACGTATAACGTATAACGTATAACGTATAACGTATAACTTATGACGTATAACGTATAACGTATAACGTATAACGAATAACGTATAACGTATAACGTATAACGAACAACGTATAACGTATAACGTATAACGTATAACGTATAACGTATAAAGTATAACGTATAACGTATAACGTATAACGTATAACATGTAATGTATAACGTATAACGTATAACGAATAACGTATAACGTATAACGTATAACGTACAACGTATAACGTATAACGTATAACGTATAACGTATAACGTATAACGTATAACGTATAACGTATAACGTATAACGTATAACGTATAACGTATAACGTATAACGTATAACGTATAACGTATAACGTATAACGTATAACGCATAACGTATAACGTATAACGTATAACGTATAACGTATAACGTATAACGTATAACATGTAATGTATAACGTATAACGTATAACGTATAACGTATAACGTATAAGGTACAACGTACAACGTACAACGTATAACGTATAACGTATAACGTATAACGTATAACGTATAACGTATAACGTATAACGTATAACGTATAACGTATAACGTATAACGTATAACGTATAACGTATAACGTATAACGTATAACGTATAACGTATAACGTATAACGTATAACGTATAACGTATAACTTGTAACGCATACCGAATAACGTATAACGTGTAACGTATAACGTATAACCTATGACGTATAACGTATAACTTATAACGTATAACGTATAACGTATAACGTACAACGTATAACGTATCACGTATAACGTATTACGAATAACGTATAACGTATGACGTATAACGTATAACGTATAACGTATAACGTATAACGCATAACGTATAACGTATAACGTATAACGTATAACGTATAACGTATAACGTATAACATGTAATGTATAACGTATAACGTATAACGTATAACGTATAACGTATAAGGTACAACGTACAACGTACAACGTATAACGTATAACGTATAACGTATAACGTATAACGTATAACGTATAACGTATAACGTATAACGTATAACGTATAACGTATAACGTATAACGTATAACGTATAACGTATAACGTATAACGTATAACGTATAACGTATAACGTATAACGTATAACGTATAACGTATAACGTATAACGTATAACTTGTAACGCATACCGAATAACGTATAACGTGTAACGTATAACGTATAACCTATGACGTATAACGTATAACTTATAACGTATAACGTATAACGTATAACGTACAACGTATAACGTATCACGTATAACGTATTACGAATAACGTATAACGTATGACGTATAACGTATAACGTATAACGTACAACGTATAACGCATAACGTATAACGTAAATCGTATAACGTATAATGTATAACGTATAACGTATAACGTATAACGTATGACGTATAACGTATAACGTATAACGTATAACGTATAACGTATAACGTATAACGTATAACGTATAACGTATAACGTATAACGTATAACGTATAACGTATAACGTACAACGTACAACGTACAACGTATAACGTATAACGTATAACGTATAACGTATAACGTATAACGTATATCGTATAACGTATAACGTACAACGTATAACGTATCACGTATAACGTATTACGAATAACGTATAACGTATGACGTATAACGTATAACGTATAACGTATAACGTATAACGTATAACGTATAACGTATAACGTATAACGTATAACGTATAACGTAAAACATGTAATGTATAACGTATAACGTATAACGAATAACGTATAACGTATAACGTATAACGTATAACGTACAACGTATAACGTATAACGTATAACGTATAACGTATACCGTATAACGTATAACGTATAACGTATAACGTATAACGTATAACGTATAACGTATAACGTATAACGTATAACGTATAACGTATAACGTATAACTTGTAACGCATACCGAATAACGTATAACGTGTAACGTATAACGTATAACCTATGACGTATAACGTATAACTTATAACGTATAACGTATAACGTATAACGTACAACGTATAACGTATCACGTATAACGTATTACGAATAACGTATAACGTATGACGTATAACGTATAACGTATAACGTACAACGTATAACGCATAACGTATAACGTAAATCGTATAACGTATAATGTATAACGTATAACGTATAACGTATAACGTATGAGGTATATCGTATAACGTATAACGTATAACGTATAACGTATAACGTATAACGTATAACGTATAACGTATAACGTATAACGTATAACGTATAACGTATAACGTACAACGTACAACGTACAACGTATAACGTATAACGTATAACGTATAACGTATAACGTATAACGTATATCGTATAACGTATAACGTACAACGTATAACGTATCACGTATAACGTATTACGAATAACGTATAACGTATGACGTATAACGTATAACGTATAACGTATAACGTATAACGTATAACGTATAACGTATAACGTATAACGTATAACGTATAACCTATGACGTATAACGTGTAACGTATAACGTATAACGTATAACGTATAACGTATAACGTATAACGTATAACGTATAACGTATAACGTATAACGTATAACGTATAACGTATAACGTATAACGTATAACGTATAACGTATAACGTATAACGTATCACTAATAACGTATAACGTATAACGAATATCGTAGGACGTATAACGTATAACGTATGACGTATAACGTATAACGTATAACGTATGACGTATAACGTATAACGTATAACGTATAACGTATAACGTATAACGTATAACGTATAACGTATAACGTATAACGTATAACGTATAACGCATAACGTATAACGTATAACCTATGACGTATAACGTATAACGTATAACGTATAACTAATAACGTATAACGTATAACGAATATCGTAGGACGTATAACGCATATCGTATAACGTATAACGTATAACGTATAACGTATAACGTATAACGTATAACTTATGACGTATAACGTATAACGTATAACGTATAACGAATAACGTATAACGTATAACGTATAACGAACAACGTATAACGTATAACGTATAACGTATAACGTATAACGTATAAAGTATAACGTATAACGTATAACGTATAACGTATAACATGTAATGTATAACGTATAACGTATAACGAATAACGTATAACGTATAACGTATAACGTACAACGTATAACGTATAACGTATAACGTATAACGTATAACGTATAACGTATAACGTATAACGTATAACGTATAACGTATAACGTATAACGTATAACGTATAACGTATAACGTATAACGTATAACGTATAACGTATAACGCATAACGTATAACGTATAACGTATAACGTATAACGTATAACGTATAACGTATAACATGTAATGTATAACGTATAACGTATAACGTATAACGTATAACGTATAAGGTACAACGTACAACGTACAACGTATAACGTATAACGTATAACGTATAACGTATAACGTATAACGTATAACGTATAACGTATAACGTATAACGTATAACGTATAACGTATAACGTATAACGTATAACGTATAACGTATAACGTATAACGTATAACGTATAACGTATAACGTATAACGTATAACTTGTAACGCATACCGAATAACGTATAACGTGTAACGTATAACGTATAACCTATGACGTATAACGTATAACTTATAACGTATAACGTATAACGTATAACGTACAACGTATAACGTATCACGTATAACGTATTACGAATAACGTATAACGTATGACGTATAACGTATAACGTATAACGTACAACGTATAACGCATAACGTATAACGTAAATCGTATAACGTATAATGTATAACGTATAACGTATAACGTATAACGTATGACGTATAACGTATAACGTATAACGTATAACGTATAACGTATAACGTATAACGTATAACGTATAACGTATAACGTATAACGTATAACGTATAACGTATAACGTACAACGTACAACGTACAACGTATAACGTATAACGTATAACGTATAACGTATAACGTATAACGTATATCGTATAACGTATAACGTACAACGTATAACGTATCACGTATAACGTATTACGAATAACGTATAACGTATGACGTATAACGTATAACGTATAACGTATAACGTATAACGTATAACGTATAACGTATAACGTATAACGTATAACGTATAACGTAAAACATGTAATGTATAACGTATAACGTATAACGAATAACGTATAACGTATAACGTATAACGTATAACGTACAACGTATAACGTATAACGTATAACGTATAACGTATACCGTATAACGTATAACGTATAACGTATAACGTATAACGTATAACGTATAACGTATAACGTATAACGTATAACGTATAACGTATAACGTATAACTTGTAACGCATACCGAATAACGTATAACGTGTAACGTATAACGTATAACCTATGACGTATAACGTATAACTTATAACGTATAACGTATAACGTATAACGTACAACGTATAACGTATCACGTATAACGTATTACGAATAACGTATAACGTATGACGTATAACGTATAACGTATAACGTACAACGTATAACGCATAACGTATAACGTAAATCGTATAACGTATAATGTATAACGTATAACGTATAACGTATAACGTATGACGTATAACGTATAACGTATAACGTATAACGTATAACGTATAACGTATAACGTATAACGTATAACGTATAACGTATAACGTATAACGTATAACGTATAACGTACAACGTACAACGTACAACGTATAACGTATAACGTATAACGTATAACGTATAACGTATAACGTATATCGTATAACGTATAACGTACAACGTATAACGTATCACGTATAACGTATTACGAATAACGTATAACGTATGACGTATAACGTATAACGTATAACGTATAACGTATAACGTATAACGTATAACGTATAACGTATAACGTATAACGTATAACGTAAAACATGTAATGTATAACGTATAACGTATAACGAATAACGTATAACGTATAACGTATAACGTATAACGTATAACGTACAACGTATAACGTATAACGTATAACGTATAACGTATAACGTATAACGTATAACGTATAACGTATAACGTATAACGTACAACGTATAACGTATCACGTATAACGTATTACGAATGACGTATAACGTATGACGTATAACGTATAACGTATAACGTATAACGTATAACGTGTAACGTATATCGTATAACGTATAACGTATAACGTATAACGTATAACGTATAACGTATAACGTATAACGTATAACGTATAACGTATAAAGTATAACGTATAACGTATAACGTATAACGTATAACGTATAACGTATAACGTATAACGCATAACGTATAACGTATAACGTATAACGTATAACGTATAATGTATAACGTATAACGTATAACCTATGACGTATAACGTATTACTTATAACGTATAACGTATAACGTATAACGTATAACGTATAACGCATAACGTATAACGTATAACGTATAACGTATAACGTATAATGTATAACGTATAACGTATAACCTATGACGTATAACGTATAACTTATAACGTATAACGTATAACGTATAACGTACAACGTATAACGTATCACGTATAACGTATTACGAATAACGTATAACGTATGACGTATAACGTATAACGTATAACGTACAACGTACAACGTACAACGTATAACGTATAACGTATAACGTATAACGTATAACGTATAACGTATATCGTATAACGTATAACGTACAACGTATAACGTATCACGTATAACGTATTACGAATAACGTATAACGTATGACGTATAACGTATAACGTATAACGTATAACGTATAACATATAACGTATAACGTATAACGTATAACGTATAACGTATAACGTAAAACATGTAATGTATAACGTATAACGTATAACGAATAACGTATAACGTATAACGTATAACGTATAACGTACAACGTATAACGTATAACGTATAACGTATAACGTATAACGTATAACGTATAACGTATAACGTATAACGTATAACGTACAACGTATAACGTATCACGTATAACGTATTACGAATGACGTATAACGTATGACGTATAACGTATAACGTATAACGTATAACGTATAACGTGTAACGTATATCGTATAACGTATAACGTATAACGTATAACGTATAACGTATAACGTATAACGTATAACGTATAACGTATAACGTATAAAGTATAACGTATAACGTATAACGTATAACGTATAACGTATAACGTATAACGTATAACGCATAACGTATAACGTATAACGTATAACGTATAACGTATAATGTATAACGTATAACGTATAACCTATGACGTATAACGTATTACTTATAACGTATAACGTATAACGTATAACGTATAACGTATAACGCATAACGTATAACGTATAACGTATAACGTATAACGTATAATGTATAACGTATAACGTATAACCTATGACGTATAACGTATAACTTATAACGTATAACGTATAACGTATAACGCACAACGTATAACGTATCACGTATAACGTATTACGAATAACGTATAACGTATGACGTATAACGTATAACGTATAACGTACAACGTATAACGTATCACGTATAACGTATTACGAATAACGTATAACGTATGACGTATAACGTATAACGTATAACGTACAACGTATAACGTATAACGTATAACGTATAACGTATAACGTATAACGTATAACGTATAACGTATAACGTATAACGTAAAACACGTAATGTATAACGTATAACGTATAACGAATAACGTATAACGTATAACGTATAACGTATAACGTACAACGTATAACGTATAACGTATAACGTATAACGTATAACGTATAACGTACAACGTATAACGTATCACGTATAACGTATTACGAATGACGTATAACGTATGACGTATAACGTATAACGTATAACGTATAACGTATAACGTGTAACGTATATCGTATAACGTATAACGTATAACGTATAACGTATAACGTATAACGTATAACGTATAACGTATAACGTATAACGTATAACGTATAACGTATAACGTATAACGTATAACGTATAACGTATAACGTATATCGTATAACGTATAACGTACAACGTATAACGTATCACGTATAACGTATTACGAATAACGTATAACGTATGACGTATAACGTATAACGTATAACGTATAACGTATAACGTATAACGTATAACTTATAACGTATAACGTATAACGTATAACGTAAAACATGTAATGTATAACGTATAACGTATAACGAATAACGTATAACGTATAACGTATAACGTATAACGTACAACGTATAACGTATAACGTATAACGTATAACGTATAACGTATAACGTATAACGTATAACGTATAACGTACAACGTATAACGTATCACGTATAACGTATTACGAATGACGTATAACGTATGACGTATAACGTATAACGTATAACGTATAACGTATAACGTGTAACGTATATCGTATAACGTATAACGTATAACGTATAACGTATAACGTATAACGTATAACGTATAACGTATAACGTATAACGTATAAAGTATAACGTATAACGTATAACGTATAACGTATAACGTATAACGTATAACGTATAACGCATAACGTATAACGTATAACGTATAACGTATAACGTATAATGTATAACGTATAACGTATAACCTATGACGTATAACGTATTACTTATAACGTATAACGTATAACGTATAACGTATAACGTATAACGCATAACGTATAACGTATAACGTATAACGTATAACGTATAATGTATAACGTATAACGTATAACCTATGACGTATAACGTATAACTTATAACGTATAACGTATAACGTATAACGTACAACGTATAACGTATCACGTATAACGTATTACGAATAACGTATAACGTATGACGTATAACGTATAACGTATAACGTACAACGTACAACGTACAACGTATAACGTATAACGTATAACGTATAACGTATAACGTATATCGTATAACGTATAACGTACAACGTATAACGTATCACGTATAACGTATTACGAATAACGTATAACGTATGACGTATAACGTATAACGTATAACGTATAACGTATAACATATAACGTATAACGTATAACGTATAACGTATAACGTATAACGTAAAACATGTAATGTATAACGTATAACGTATAACGAATAACGTATAACGTATAACGTATAACGTATAACGTATAACGTACAACGTATAACGTATAACGTATAACGTATAACGTATAACGTATAACGTATAACGTATAACGTATAACGTATAACGTATAACGTATAACGTACAACGTATAACGTATCACGTATAACGTATTACGAATGACGTATAACGTATGACGTATAACGTATAACGTATAACGTATAACGTATAACGTGTAACGTATATCGTATAACGTATAACGTATAACGTATAACGTATAACGTATAACGTATAACGTATAACGTATAACGTATAACGTATAAAGTATAACGTATAACGTATAACGTATAACGTATAACGTATAACGTATAACGTATAACGCATAACGTATAACGTATAACGTATAACGTATAACGTATAATGTATAACGTATAACGTATAACCTATGACGTATAACGTATTACTTATAACGTATAACGTATAACGTATAACGTATAACGTACAACGTATAACGTATAACGTATAACGTATAATGTATAACGTATAACGTATAACCTATGACGTATAACGTATAACTTATAACGTATAACGTATAACGTATAACGTATAACGTACAACGTATAACGTATCACGTATAACGTATTACGAATAACGTATAACGTATGACGTATAACGTATAACGTATAACGTACAACGTATAACGTATCACGTATAACGTATTACGAATAACGTATAACGTATGACGTATAACGTATAACGTATAACGTACAACGTATAACGTATAACGTATAACGTATAACGTATAACGTATAACGTATAACGTATAACGTATAACGTAAAACACGTAATGTATAACGTATAACGTATAACGAATAACGTATAACGTATAACGTATAACGTATAACGTACAACGTATAACGTATAACGTATAACGTATAACGTATAACGTATAACGTATAACGTATAACGTATAACGTATAACGTATAACGTATAACGTATAACGTATAACGTATAACGTATAACGTATAACGTATAACATGTAATGTATAACGTATAACGTATAACGAATAACGTATAACGTATAACGTATAACGTATAACGTATAACGTATAACGTATAACGTATAACGTATAACGTATAACGTATAACGTATAACGTATAACATATAACGTATAACGTATAACGTATAACGTATAACGTATAACGTATAACGTATAACGTATAACGTATAACGCATAACGTATAACGTATAACTTATGACGTATAACGTATAACGTATAACGTATAACTAATAACGTATAACGTATAACGAATATCGTAGGACGTATAACGCATAACGTATAACGTATAACGTATAACGTATAACGTATAACGTATAACGTATAACTTATGACGTATAACGTATAACGTATAACGTATAACGTATAACGTACAACGTATAACGTAGAACGTATAACGTATAACGTATAACGTATAACGTATAACGTATAACGTATAACGTATAACGTATAACGTATAACATATAACGTATAACGTATAACGTATAACGTATAACGCATAACGTATAACCCATAACGTATAACGCATAACGTATAACGCATAACGTGTAACGCATAACGTATAACGTATAACGTATAACGTATAACGTATAACGTATAACGTATAACGTATAACGTATAACGTATTACGTATAACCTATAACGTATAACGTATAACGTATAACGTATAACGTATAACGTATAACGTATAACGTATAACGTATAACGTATAACGTATAACGTGTAACGAGAACGTATAACGTATAACGTATAACGTATAACGTATAACGTATAACGTATAACGTATAACGTATAACGTGTAACGATGAACGTATAACGAAGAACGTAAAACGTATAACATATATCCTATAACGCATAACGTATATCGTATAACGCATAACCTATAGCGAATAACGCATAACGTATAACGTATAACGTATAACGTATAACGTATAACGTATAACGTATAACGTATAACGTATAACGTATACGTATAACGTGTCACGTATAACGTATAACGTATAACGTGTAACGTATAACGTATAACGTATAACCTATAACGTATAACGTATAACGTATACGTATAACGTATAACGTATAACGTATAACGTATAACGTATAACGTATAACGTATAACGTATAACGTATAACGTATAACGTATAACGTATAACGTATAACGTATAACGTATAACGTATAACGTATAACGTATAACGTATAACGTATAACGTATAACGTATAACGTATAACGTATAACGTATAACGTATAACGTATAACGTATAACGTATAACGTATAACGTATAACGTATAACGTATAAAGTATAACGTATAACGTATAACGTATAACGTATAACGTATAACGTATAACGTATAACGTATAACGTATAACGTATAACGTATAACGTATAACGTATAACGTATAACGTATAAAGTATAACGTATAACGTACAACGTATAACGTATAACGTATAACGTATAACGTATAACGTATAACGTATAACGTATAACGTATAACGTATAACGCATAACGTATATCGTATAACGCATAACGTGTAGCGAATAACGCATAACGTGTAACGTATAACGTATAACGTATAACGTATAACGTATAACGTATAACGTATAACGTATAACGTATAACGTATTACGTATAACGTATAACGTATAAGGTATAATGTATAACGTATAACGTATAACGTATAACGTATAACGTGTAACGAAGAACGTATAACGAAGAACGTAAAACGTATAACGTATATCGTATAACGCATAACGTATAGAGAATAACGCATAACGTATAACGTATAACGTATAACGTATAACGTATAACGTATAACGTATAACGTATAACGTGTACGTATAAAGTATAACGTATAACGTATAACGTATAACGTATAACGTATAACGTATAACGTATAACGCATAACGTATAACCCATAACGTATAACGCATAACGTATAACGCATAACGTATAACGCATAACGTATAACGTATAACGTATAACGTATAACGTATAACGTATAACGTATAACGTATAACGTATAACGTATTACGTATAACCTATAACGTATAACGTATAACGTATAACGTATAACGTATAACGTATAACGTATAACGTATAACGTATAACGTATAACGTATAACGTGTAACGAAGAACGTATAACGTATAACGTATAACGTATAACGTATAACGTATAACGTATAACGTATAACGTATAACGTGTAACGATGAACGTATAACGAAGAACGTAAAACGTATAACATATATCCTATAACGCATAACGTATATCGTATAACGCATAACCTATAGCGAATAACGCATAACGTATAACGTATAACGTATAACGTATAACGTATAACGTATAACGTATAACGTATAACGTATAACGTATAACGTTTAACGCATAACGTATAACGCATAACGTATAACGTATAACGTATAACGTATAACGTATAACGTGTAACGTATAACGTATAACGTATAACGTGTAACGTATAACGTGTCACGTATAACGTATAACGTATAACGTGTAACGTATAACGTATAACGTATAACCTATAACGTATAACGTATAACGTATAACGTATAACGTATAACGTATAACGTATAACGTATAACGTATAACGTATAACGTATAACGTATAACGTATAACGTATAACGTATAACGTATAACGTATAACGTATAACGTATAACGTATAACGTATAACGTATAACGTATAACGTATAACGTATAACGTATAACGTATAACGTATAACGTATAACGTATAACGTATAACGTATAACGTATAACGTATAACGTATAACGTATAACGTATAACGTATAACGTATAACGTATAACGTATAACGTATAACGTATAACGTATAACGTATAACGTATAACGTATAACGTATAACGTATAACGTATAACGTATAACGTATAAAGTATAACGTATAACGTACAACGTATAACGTATAACGTATAACGTATAACGTATAACGTATAACGTATAACGTATAACGTATAACGTATAACGCATAACGTATATCGTATAACGCATAACGTGTAGCGAATAACGCATAACGTGTAACGTATAACGTATAACGTATAACGTATAACGTATAACGTATAACGTATAACGTATAACGTATAACGTATGACGTATAACGTGTAACGAAGAACGTATAACGAAGAACGTAAAACGTATAACATATATCCTATAACGCATAACGTATATCGTATAACGCATAACGTATAGCGAAACACGCATAACGTATAACGTATTACGTATAACGTATAACGTATAAGGTATAATGTATAACGTATAACGTATAACGTATAACGTATAACGTGTAACGAAGAACGTATAACGAAGAACGTAAAACGTATAACGTATATCGTATAACGCATAACGTATAGAGAATAACGCATAACGTATAACGTATAACGTATAACGTATAACGTATAACGTATAACGTATAACGTATAACGTGTAACGTATAAAGTATAACGTATAACGTATAACGTATAACGTATAACGTATAACGTATAACGTATAACGTATAACGTATAACGTATAACGTATAACGTATAACGTATAACGTATAACGTATAACGTATAACGTATAACGTATAACGTATAACGTATAACGTATAACGTATAACGTATAACGTATAACGTATAACGTATAACGTATAACGTATAACGTATAACGTATAACGTATAACGTATAACGTATAACGTATAACGTATAACGTATAACGTATAACGTATAACGTATAACGTATAACGTATGACGTATAACGTATAACGTATAACGTATAACGTATAACGTAAAACATATGACGTATTACATATTACGTATAACGTATAACGTATAACGTATAACGTATAACGTATAACGTATAACGTATAACGTGTAACGAAGAACGTATAACGAAGAACGTAAAACGTATAACATATATCCTATAACGCATAACGTATATCGTATAACGCATAACGTATAGCGAATAACGCATAACGTATAACGTATAACGTATAACGTATAACGTATAACGTATAACGTATAACGTATAACGTATAACGTATAACGTATAACGTATAACGTATAACGTATAACGTATAACGTATAACGTATAACGTATAACGTATAACGTAAAACATATGACGTATTACATATTACGTATAACGTATAACGTATAACGTATAACGTATAACGTATAACGTATAACGTGTAACGAAGAACGTATAACGAAGAACGTAAAACGTATAACATATATCCTATGACGCATAACGTATATCGTATAACGCATAACGTATAGCGAATAACGCATAACGTATAACGTATAACGTATAACGTATAACGTATAACGTATAACGTATAACGTATAACGTATAACGTATAACGTATAACGTATAACGTATAACGTATAACGTATAACGTATAACGTATAACGTATAACGTATAACGTATAACGTATAACGTATAACGTATAACGTATAACGTATAACGTATAACGTATAACGTATAACTTGTAACGCATACCGAATAACGTATAACGTGTAACGTATAACGTATAACCTATGACGTATAACGTATAACTTATAACGTATAACGTATAACGTATAACGTACAACGTATAACGTATCACGTATAACGTATTACGAATAACGTATAACGTATGACGTATAACGTATAACGTATAACGTACAACGTATAACGCATAACGTATAACGTAATACGTATAACGTATAATGTATAACGTATAACGTATAACGTATAACGTATGACGTATAACGTATAACGTATAACGTATAACGTATAACGTATAACGTATAACGTATAACGTATAACGTATAACGTATAACGTATAACGTATAACGTATAACGTACAACGTACAACGTACAACGTATAACGTATAACGTATAACGTATAACGTATAACGTATAACGTATAACGTATAACGTATAACGTATAACGTATAACGTATAACGTATAACGTATAACGCATAACGTATAACGTATAACCTATGACGTATAACGTATAACGTATAACGTATAACTAATAACGTATAACGTATAACGAATATCGTAGGACGTATAACGCATAACGTATAACGTATAACGTATAACGTATAACGTATAACGTATAACTTATGACGTATAACGTATAACGTATAACGTATAACGAATAACGTATAACGTATAACGTATAACGAACAACGTATAACGTATAACGTATAACGTATAACGTATAACGTATAAAGTATAACGTATAACGTATAACGTATAACGTATAACATGTAATGTATAACGTATAACGTATAACGAATAACGTATAACGTATAACGTATAACGTACAACGTATAACGTATAACGTATAACGTATAACGTATAACGTATAACGTATAACGTATAACGTATAACGTATAACGTATAACGTATAACGTATAACGTATAACGTATAACGTATAACGTATAACGTATAACGCATAACGTATAACGTATAACGTATAACGTATAACGTATAACGTATAACGTATAACATGTAATGTATAACGTATAACGTATAACGTATAACGTATAACGTATAAGGTACAACGTACAACGTACAACGTATAACGTATAACGTATAACGTATAACGTATAACGTATAACGTATAACGTATAACGTATAACGTATAACGTATAACGTATAACGTATAACGTATAACGTATAACGTATAACGTATAACGTATAACGTATAACGTATAACGTATAACGTATAACGTATAACTTGTAACGCATACCGAATAACGTATAACGTGTAACGTATAACGTATAACCTATGACGTATAACGTATAACTTATAACGTATAACGTATAACGTATAACGTACAACGTATAACGTATCACGTATAACGTATTACGAATAACGTATAACGTATGACGTATAACGTATAACGTATAACGTACAACGTATAACGCATAACGTATAACGTAAATCGTATAACGTATAATGTATAACGTATAACGTATAACGTATAACGTATGACGTATAACATATAACGTATAACGTATAACGTATAACGTATAACGTATAACGTATAACGTATAACGTATAACGTATAACGTATAACGTATAACGTACAACGTACAACGTACAACGTATAACGTATAACGTATAACGTATAACGTATAACGTATAACGTATATCGTATAACGTATAACGTACAACGTATAACGTATCACGTATAACGTATTACGAATAACGTATAACGTATGACGTATAACGTATAACGTATAACGTATAACGTATAACGTATAACGTATATCGTATAACGTATAACGTACAACGTATAACGTATCACGTATAACGTATTACGAATAACGTATAACGTATGACGTATAACGTATAACGTATAACGTATAACGTATAACGTATAACGTATAACGTATAACGTATAACGTATAACGTATAACGTATAACGTATAACGTATAACGTAAAACATGTAATGTATAACGTATAACGTATAACGAATAACGTATATCGTATAACGTATAACGTATAACGTACAACGTATAACGTATAACGTATAACGTATAACGTATAACGTATAACGTATAACGTATAACGTATAACGTACAACGTATAACGTATCACGTATAACGTATTACGAATGACGTATAACGTATGACGTATAACGTATAACGTATAACGTATAACGTATAACGTGTAACGTATATCGTATAATGTATAACGTATAACGTATAACGTATAACGTATAACGTATAACGTATAACGTATAACGTATAACGTATAAAGTATAACGTATAACGTATAACGTATAACGTATAACGTATAACGTATAACGTATAACGCATAACGTATAACGTATAACGTATAACGTATAACGTATAATGTATAACGTATAACGTATAACCTATGACGTATAACGTATTACTTATAACGTATAACGTATAACGTATAACGTATAACGTATAACGCATAACGTATAACGTATAACGTATAACGTATAACGTATAATGTATAACGTATAACGTATAAACTATGACGTATAACGTATAACTTATAACGTATAACGTATAACGTATAACGTACAACGTATAACGTATCACGTATAACGTATTACGAATAACGTATAACGTATGACGTATAACGTATAACGTATAACGTACAACGTACAACGTACAACGTATAACGTATAACGTATAACGTATAACGTATAACGTATAACGTATATCGTATAACGTATAACGTACAACGTATAACGTATCACGTATAACGTATTACGAATAACGTATAACGTATGACGTATAACGTATAACGTATAACGTATAACGTATAACATATAACGTATAACGTATAACGTATAACGTATAACGTATAACGTAAAACATGTAATGTATAACGTATAACGTATAACGAATAACGTATAACGTATAACGTATAACGTATAACGTACAACGTATATCGTATAACGTATAACGTATAACGTATAACGTATAACGTATAACGTATAACGTATAACGTATAACGTACAACGTATAACGTATCACGTATAACGTATTACGAATGACGTATAACGTATGACGTATAACGTATAACGTATAACGTATAACGTATAACGTGTAACGTATATCGTATAACGTATAACGTATAACGTATAACGTATAACGTATAACGTATAACGTATAACGTATAACGTATAACGTATAAAGTATAACGTATAACGTATAACGTATAACGTATAACGTATAACGTATAACGTATAACGCATAACGTATAACGTATAACGTATAACGTATAACGTATAATGTATAACGTATAACGTATAACCTATGACGTAAAACGTATTACTTATAACGTATAACGTATTACGTATAACGTATAACGTATAACGCATAACGTATAACGTATAACGTATAACGTATAACGTATAATGTATAACGTATAACGTATAACCTATGACGTATAACGTATAACTTATAACGTATAACGTATAACGTATAACGTACAACGTATAACGTATCACGTATAACGTATTACGAATAACGTATAACGTATGACGTATAACGTATAACGTATAACGTACAACGTATAACGTATCACGTATAACGTATTACGAATAACGTATAACGTATGACGTATAACGTATAACGTATAACGTACAACGTATAACGTATAACGTATAACGTATAACGTATAACGTATAACGTATAACGTATAACGTATAACGTAAAACACGTAATGTATAACGTATAACGTATAACGAATAACGTATAACGTATAACGTATAACGTATAACGTACAACGTATAACGTATAACGTATAACGTATAACGTATAACGTATAACGTATAACGTATAACGTATAACGTATAACGTATAACGTATAACGTATAACGTATAACGTATAACGTATAACGTATAACGTATAACATATAACGTATAAAGTATAACGTATAACGTATAACGTATAACGTATAACGTATAACGTATAACGTATAACGCATAACGTATAACGTATAACTTATGACGTATAACGTATAACGTATAACGTATAACTAATAACGTATAACGTATAACGAATATCGTAGGACGTATAACGCATAACGTATAACGTATAACGTATAACGTATAACGTATAACGTATAACTTATGACGTATAACGTATAACGTATAACGTATAACGTATAACGTATAACGTATAACGTATAACGTATAACGTATAACGTATAACGTATAACGTATAACGTATAACGTATAACGTATAACGTATAACGCATAACGTATAACCCATAACGTATAACGCATAACGTATAACGCATAACGTATAACGCATAACGTATAACGTATAACGTATAACGTATAACGTATAACGTATAACGTATAACGTATAACGTATTACGTATAACCTATAACGTATAACGTATAACGTATAACGTAACGTATAACGTATAACGTATACCGTATAACGTATAACGTATAACGTATAACGTATAACGTGTAACGAAGAACGTATAACGTATAACGTATAACGTATAACGTATAACGTATAACGTATAACGTATAACGTATAACGTGTAACGATGAACGTATAACGAAGAACGTAAAACGTATAACATATATCCTATAACGCATAACGTATATCGTATAACGCATAACCTATAGCGAATAACGCATAACGTATAACGTATAACGTATAACGTATAACGTATAACGTATAACGTATAACGTATAACGTATAACGTATAACGTTTAACGCATAACGTATAACGCATAACGTATAACGTATAACGTATAACGTATAACGTATAACGCGTAACGTATAACGTATAACGTATAACGTGTAACGTATAACGTATAACGTATAACGTATAACGTATAACGTATAACGTATAACGTATAACGTATAACGTATAACGTATAACGTATAACGTATAACGTATAACGTATAACGTATAACGTATAACGTATAACGTATAACGTATAACGTATAACGTATAACGTATAACGTATAACGTATAACGTATAACGTATAACGTATAACGTATAACGTATAACGTATAACGTATAACGTATAACGTATAACGTATAACGTATAACGTATAACGTATAACGTATAACGTATAACGTATAACGTATAACGTATAACGTATAACGTATAACGTATAAAGTATAACGTATAACGTACAACGTATAACGTATAACGTATAACGTATAACGTATAACGTATAACGTATAACGTATAACGTATAACGCATAACGTATATCGTATAACGCATAACGTATAGCGAATAACGCATAACGTGTAACGTATAACGTATAACGTATAACGTATAACGTATAACGTATAACGTATAACGTATAACGTATAACGTATGACGTATAACGTGTAACGAAGAACGTATAACGAAGAACGTAAAACGTATAACATATATCCTATAACGCATATCGTATATCGTATAACGCATAACGTATAGCGAATAACGCATAACGTATAACGTATTACGTATAACGTATAACGTATAAGTATAATGTATAACGTATAACGTATAACGTATAACGTATAACGTGTAACGAAGAACGTATAACGAAGAACGTAAAACGTATAACGTATATCGTATAACGCATAACGTATAGAGAATAACGCATAACGTATAACGTATAACGTATAACGTATAACGTATAACGTATAACGTATAACGTATAACGTGTAACGTATAAAGTATAACGTATAACGTATAACGTATAACGTATAACGTATAACGTATAACGTATAACGTATAACGTATAACGTATAACGTATAACGTATAACGTATAACGTATAACGTATAACGTATAACGTATAACGTATAACGTATAACGTATAACGTATAACGTATAACGTATAACGTATAACGTATAACGTATAACGTATAACGTATAACGTATAACGTATAACGTATAACGTATAACGTATAACGTATAACGTATAACGTATAACGTATAACGTATAACGTATAACGTATAACGTATAACGTATAACGTATAACGTATAACGTATAACGTATAACGTATAACGTAAAACATATGACGTATTACATATTACGTATAACGTATAACGTATAACGTATAACGTATAACGTATAACGTGTAACGAAGAACGTATAACGAAGAACGTAAAACGTATAACATATATCCTATAACGCATTACGTATATCGTATAACGCATAACGTATAGCGAATAACGCATAACGTATAACGTATAACGTATAACGTATAACGTATAACGTATAACGTATAACGTATAACGTATAACGTATAACGTATAACGTATAACGTATAACGTATAACGTATAACGTATAACGTATAACGTATAACGTATAACGTAAAACATATGACGTATTACATATTACGTATAACGTATAACGTATAACGTATAACGTATAACGTATAACGTATAACGTGTAACGAAGAACGTATAACGAAGAACGTAAAACGTATAACATATATCCTATAACGCATAACGTATATCGTATAACGCATAACGTATAGCGAATAACGCATAACGTATAACGTATAACGTATAACGTATAACGTATAACGTATAACGTATAACGTATAACGTATAACGTATAACGTATAACGTATAACGTATAACGTATAACGTATAACGTATAACGTATAACGTATAACGTATAACGTATAACGTATAACGTATAACGTATAACGTATAACGTATAACGTATAACGTATAACGTATAACGTATAACGTATAACGTATAACGTATAACGTATAACGTATAACGTATAACGTATAAAGTATAACGTATAACGTACAACGTATAACGTATAACGTATAACGTATAACGTATAACGTATAACGTATAACGTATAACGTATAACGCATAACGTATATCGTATAACGCATAACGTGTAGCGAATAACGCATAACGTGTAACGTATAACGTATAACGTATAACGTATAACGTATAACGTATAACGTATAACGTATAACGTATAACGTATAACGTATGACGTATAACGTGTAACGAAGAACGTATAACGAAGAACGTAAAACGTATAACATATATCCTATAACGCATAACGTATATCGTATAACGCATAACGTATAGCGAATAACGCATAACGTATAACGTATTACGTATAACGTATAACGTATAAGGTATAATGTATAACGTATAACGTATAACGTATAACGTGTAACGAAGAACGTATAACGAAGAACGTAAAACGTATAACGTATATCGTATAACGCATAACGTATAGAGAATAACGCATAACGTATAACGTATAACGTATAACGTATAACGTATAACGTATAACGTATAACGTATAACGTGTAACGTATAAAGTATAACGTATAACGTATAACGTATAACGTATAACGTATAACGTATAACGTATAACGTATAACGTATAACGTATAACGTATAACGTATAACGTATAACGTATAACGTATAACGTATAACGTATAACGTATAACGTATAACGTATAACGTATAACGTATAACGTGTAACGAAGAACGTATAACGAAGAACGTAAAACGTATAACTTATATCCTATAACGCATAACGTATATCGTATAACGCATAACGTATAGCGAATAACGCATAACGTATAACGTATAACGTATAACGTATAACGTATAACGTATAACGTATAACGTATAACGTATAACGTATAACGTATAACGTATAACGTATAACGTATAACGTATAACGTATAACGTATAACGTATAACGTATAACGTATAACGTATAACGTATAACGTATAACGTATAACGTATAACGTATAACGTATAACGTATAACGTATAACGTATAACGTATAACGTATAACGTATAAAGTATAACGTATAACGTACAACGTATAACGTATAACGTATAACGTATAACGTATAACGTATAACGTATAACGTATAACGTATAACGTATAACGTATAACGTATAACGTATAACGTATAACGTATAACGTATAAAGTATAACGTATAACGTACAACGTATAACGTATAACGTATAACGTATAACGTATAACGTATAACGTATAACGTATAACGTATAACGCATAACGTATATCGTATAACGCATAACGTATAGCGAATAACGCATAACGTGTAACGTATAACGTATAACGTATAACGTATAACGTATAACGTATAACGTATAACGTATAACGTATGACGTATAACGTGTAACGAAGAACGTATAACGAAGAACGTAAAACGTATAACATATATCCTATAACGCATATCGTATATCGTATAACGCATAACGTATAGCGAATAACGCATAACGTATAACGTATTACGTATAACGTATAACGTATAAGGTATAAGGTATAATGTATAACGTATAACGTATAACGTATAACGTATAACGTGTAACGAAGAACGTATAACGAAGAACGTAAAACGTATAACGTATATCGTATAACGCATAACGTATAGAGAATAACGCATAACGTATAACGTATAACGTATAACGTATAACGTATAACGTATAACGTATAACGTATAACGTGTAACGTATAAAGTATAACGTATAACGTATAACGTATAACGTATAACGTATAACGTATAACGTATAACGTATAACGTATAACGTATAACGTATAACGTATAACGTATAACGTATAACGTATAACGTATAACGTATAACGTATAACGTATAACGTATAACGTATAACGTATAACGTATAACGTATAACGTAAAACATATGACGTATTACATATTACGTATAACGTATAACGTATAACGTATAACGTATAACGTATAACGTGTAACGAAGAACGTATAACGAAGAACGTAAAACGTATAACATATATCCTATAACGCATTACGTATATCGTATAACGCATAACGTATAGCGAATAACGCATAACGTATAACGTATAACGTATAACGTATAACGTATAACGTATAACGTATAACGTATAACGTATAACGTATAACGTATAACGTATAACGTATAACGTATAACGTATAACGTATAACGTATAACGTATAACGTAAAACATATGACGTATTACATATTACGTATAACGTATAACGTATAACGTATAACGTATAACGTATAACGTGTAACGTGTAACGAAGAACGTATAACGAAGAACGTAAAACGTATAACATATATCCTATAACGCATAACGTATATCGTATAACGCATAACGTATAGCGAATAACGCATAACGTATAACGTATAACGTATAACGTATAACGTATAACGTATAACGTATAACGTATAACGTATAACGTATAACGTATAACGTATAACGTATAACGTATAACGTATAACGTATAACGTATAACGTATAACGTATAACGTATAACGTATAACGTATAACGTATAACGTATAACGTATAACGTATAACGTATAACGTATAACGTATAACGTATAACGTATAACGTATAACGTATAAAGTATAACGTATAACGTACAACGTATAACGTATAACGTATAACGTATAACGTATAACGTATAACGTATAACGTATAACGTATAACGCATAACGTATATCGTATAACGCATAACGTATAGCGAAAAACGCATAACGTGTAACGTATAACGTATAACGTATAACGTATAACGTATAACGTATAACGTATAACGTAAAACGTATAACGTATAACGTATGACGTATAACGTGTAACGAAGAACGTATAACGAAGAACGTAAAACGTATAACATATATCCTATAACGCATAACGTATATCGTATAACGCATAACGTATAGCGAATAACGCATAACGTATAACGTATTACGTATAACGTATAACGTATAAGGTATAATGTATAACGTATAACGTATAACGTATAACGTGTAACGAAGAACGTATAACGAAGAACGTAAAACGTATAACGTATATCGTATAACGCATAACGTATAGAGAATAACGCATAACGTATAACGTATAACGTATAACGTATAACGTATAACGTATAACGTATAACGTATAACGTATAACGCATAACGTATAACCCATAACGTATAACGCATAACGTATAACGCATAACGTATAACGCATAACGTATAACGTATAACGTATAACGTATAACGTATAACGTATAACGTATAACGTATAACGTATTACGTATAACCTATAACGTATAACGTATAACGTATAACGTATAACGTATAACGTATACCGTATAACGTATAACGTATAACGTATAACGTATAACGTGTAACGAAGAACGTATAACGTATAACGTATAACGTATAACGTATAACGTATAACGTATAACGTATAACGTATAACGTGTAACGATGAACGTATAACGAAGAACGTAAAACGTATAACATATATCCTATAACGCATAACGTATATCGTATAACGCATAACCTATAGCGAATAACGCATAACGTATAACGTATAACGTATAACGTATAACGTATAACGTATAACGTATAACGTATAACGTATAACGTATAACGTTTAACGCATAACGTATAACGCATAACGTATAACGTATAACGTATAACGTATAACGTATAACGTGTAACGTATAACGTATAACGTATAACGTGTAACGTATAACGTGTAACGTATAACGTATAACGTATAACGTGTAACGTATAACGTGTAACGTATAACCTATAACGTACAACGTATAACGTATAACGTATAACGTATAACGTATAACGTATAACGTATAACGTATAACGTATAAAGTATAACGTATAACGTATAACGTATAACGTATAACGTATAACGTATAACGTATAACGTATAACGTATAACGTATAACGTATAACGTATAACGTATAACGTATAACGTATAACGTATAACGTATAACGTATAACGTATAACGTATAACGTATAACGTATAACGTATAACGTATAACGTATAACGTATAACGTATAACGTATAACGTATAACGTATAACGTATAACGTATAACGTATAACGTATAACGTATAACGTATAACGTATAACGTATAACGTATAACGTATAACGTATAACGTATAACGTATAAAGTATAACGTATAACGTACAACGTATAACGTATAACGTATAACGTATAACGTATAACGTATAACGTATAACGTATAACGTATAACGCATAACGTATATCGTATAACGCATAACGTATAGCGAATAACGCATAACGTGTAACGTATAACGTATAACGTATAACGTATAACGTATAACGTATAACGTATAACGTATAACGTATAAAGTATAACGTATAACGTACAACGTATAACGTATAACGTACAACGTATAACGTATAACGTATAACGTATAACGTATAACGTATAACGTATAACGCATAACGTATATCGTATAACGCATAACGTATAGCGAATAACGCATAACGTGTAACGTATAACGTATAACGTATAACGTATAACGTATAACGTATAACGTATAACGTATAACGTATAACGTATAACGTATGACGTATAACGTGTAACGAAGAACGTATAACGAAGAACGTAAAACGTATAACATATATCCTATAACGCATATCGTATATCGTATAACGCATAACGTATAGCGAATAACGCATAACGTATAACGTATTACGTATAACGTATAACGTATAAGGTATAATGTATAACGTATAACGTATAACGTATAACGTATAACGTGTAACGAAGAACGTATAACGAAGAACGTAAAACGTATAACGTATATCGTATAACGCATAACGTATAGAGAATAACGCATAACGTATAACGTATAACGTATAACGTATAACGTATAACGTATAACGTATAACGTATAACGTGTAACGTATAAAGTATAACGTATAACGTATAACGTATAACGTATAACGTATAACGTATAACGTATAACGTATAACGTATAACGTATAACGTATAACGTATAACGTATAACGTATAACGTATAACGTATAACGTATAACGTATAACGTATAACGTATAACGTAAAACATATGACGTATTACATATTACGTATAACGTATAACGTATAACGTATAACGTATAACGTATAACGTGTAACGAAGAACGTATAACGAAGAACGTAAAACGTATAACATATATCCTATAACGCATTACGTATATCGTATAACGCATAACGTATAGCGAATAACGCATAACGTATAACGTATAACGTATAACGTATAACGTATAACGTATAACGTATAACGTATAACGTATAACGTATAACGTATAACGTATAACGTATAACGTATAACGTATAACGTATAACGTATAACGTATAACGTAAAACATATGACGTATTACATATTACGTATAACGTATAACGTATAACGTATAACGTATAACGTATAACGTATAACGTATAACGTGTAACGAAGAACGTATAACGAAGAACGTAAAACGTATAACATATATCCTATAACGCATAACGTATATCGTATAACGCATAACGTATAGCGAATAACGCATAACGTATAACGTATAACGTATAACGTATAACGTATAACGTATAACGTATAACGTATAACGTATAACGTATAACGTATAACGTATAACGTATAACGTATAACGTATAACGTATAACGTATAACGTATAACGTATAACGTATAACGTATAACGTATAACGTATAACGTATAACGTATAACGTATAACGTATAACGTATAACGTATAACGTATAACGTATAACGTATAACGTATAACGTATAACGTATAACGTATAACGTATAACGTATAAAGTATAACGTATAACGTACAACGTATAACGTATAACGTATAACGTATAACGTATAACGTATAACGTATAACGTATAACGTATAACGCATAACGTATATCGTATAACGCATAACGTATAGCGAATAACGCATAACGTGTAACGTATAACGTATAACGTATAACGTATAACGTATAACGTATAACGTATAACGTATAACGTATAACGTATAACGTATGACGTATAACGTGTAACGAAGAACGTATAACGAAGAACGTAAAACGTATACCATATATCCTATAACGCATAACGTATATCGTATAACGCATAACGTATAGCGAATAACGCATAACGTATAACGTATTACGTATAACGTATAACGTATAAGGTATAATGTATAACGTATAACGTATAACGTATAACGTGTAACGAAGAACGTATAACGAAGAACGTAAAACGTAAAACGTATAACGTATATCGTATAACGCATAACGTATAGAGAATAACGCATAACGTATAACGTATAACGTATAACTTATAACGTATAACGTATAACGTATAACGTATAACGTATAACGTGTAACGTATAAAGTATAACGTATAACGTATAACGTATAACGTATAACGTATAACGTATAACGTATAACGTATAACGTATAACGTATAACGTATAACGTATAACGTATAACGTATAACGTATAACGTATAACGTATAACGTATAACGTATAACGTATAACGTGTAACGAAGAACGTATAACGAAGAACGTAAAACGTATAACATATATCCTATAACGCATAACGTATATCGTATAACGCATAACGTATAGCGAATAACGCATAACGTATAACGTATAACGTATAACGTATAACGTATAACGTATAACGTATAACGTATAACGTATAACGTATAACGTATAACGTATAACGTATAACGTATAACGTATAACGTATAACGTATAACGTATAACGTATAACGTATAACGTATAACGTATAACGTATAACGTATAACGTATAACGTATAACGTATAACGTATAACGTATAACGTATAACGTATAACGTATAAAGTATAACGTATAACGTACAACGTATAACGTATAACGTATAACGTATAACGTATAACGTATAACGTATAACGTATAACGTATAACGCATAACGTATATCGTATAACGCATAACGTATAGCGAATAACGCATAACGTGTAACGTATAACGTATAACGTATAACGTATAACGTATAACGTATAACGTATAACGTATAACGTATAACGTATGACGTATAACGTGTAACGAAGAACGTATAACGAAGAACGTAAAACGTATAACATATATCCTATAACGCATAACGTATATCGTATAACGCATAACGTATAGCGAATAACGCATAACGTATAACGTATTACGTATAACGTATAACGTATAAGGTATAACGTATAACGTATAACGTATAACGTATAACGTGTAACGAAGAACGTATAACGAAGAACGTAAAACGTATAACGTATATCGTATAACGCATAACGTATAGAGAATAACGCATAACGTATAACGTATAACGTATAACGTATAACGTATAACGTATAACGTATAACGTATAACGTGTAACGTATAAAGTATAACGTATAACGTATAACGTATAATGTGTAAGGTATAACGTATAACGTATATGTATAACGTATAACGTATAACGTATAACGTGTAACGTATAACGTATAACGTATAACGTATAACGTATAACGTATAACGTATAACGTATGACTTATCACGTATAACGTATAACCTATAACGTATAACGTATAACGTATAACCTATAACGTATAACGTATAACGTATAACGTATAACGTATAACGTATAACGTATAACGTATAACGTATAACGTATAACGTATAACGTATAACGTATAACGTATAAAGTATAACGTATAACGTATAACGTATAACGTATAACGTATAACGTATAATGTATAACGTATAACGTATAACGTATAACGTATAAAGTATAACGTATAACCAATAACGTATAACGTATAACGTATAACGTATAACGTATAACGTATAACGTATAACGTATAACGTATAACGTATAACGTATAACGTATAACGTATAACGTATAACGTATAACGTATAACGTATAAAGTATAACGTATAACGTATAACGTATAACGTATAACGTATAACGTATAAAGTATAACGTATAACGTATAACGCATAACGTCTAACGTATGACATATCGCGTATAAGGTATGACCTGTAACGTATAACGTATAACGTATAACGTATAACGTATAATGTGTAAGGTATAACGTATAACGTATATGTATAACGTATAACGTATAACGTATAACGTATAACGTATAACGTATAACGTATAACGTATAACGTATAACGTATAACGTATAACGTATGACTTATCACGTATAACGTATAACCTATAACGTATAACGTATAACGTATAACCTATAACGTATAACGTATAACGTATAACGTATAACGTATAACGTATAACGTATAACGTATAACGTATAACGTATAACGTATAACGTATAACGTATAAAGTATAACGTATAACGTATAACGTATAACGTATAACGTATAACGTATAACGTATAACGTATAACGTATAACGTATAAAGTATAACGTATAACCAATAACGTATAACGTATAACGTATAACGTATAACGTATAACGTATAACGTATAACGTATAACGTATAACGTATAACGCATAACGTATATCGTATAACGCATAACGTATAACGTATAACGTATAACGTATAACGTATAACGTATAACGTATAACGTATAACGTATAACGTATAACGTATAACGTATAACGTATAACGTATAACGTATAACGTATAACGTATAAAGTATAACGTATAACGTATAACGTATAACGTATAACGTATAACGTATAACGTATAACGTATAACGTATAACGTATAACGTATAACGTATAACGTATAACGTATAACGTATAACGTATAACGTATAACGTATAACGTATAACGTATAACGTATAACGTATAGCGTATAACGTATAACGTATAACGTATAACGTATAACGTATAACGTATAACGTATAACGTATAACGTATAACGTATAACGTATAACGTATAACGTATAACGTACAACGTATAACGTATAACGTATAACGTATAACGTATAACGTGTATCGTATAACGTATAACGTATAACGTATAACGTATAACTTGTAACGAAAAACGTATAACGAATATCGTAAAACGTATGAGGCATTACATGCTATGTATAAAGTATATCATTCAACGTAAAACGTATAACGTATAACGTATAACATGTAACGTATAACGTATAACGTCTAACGTATAACGTATAACGTATAACGTATAACGTATAACGTATAACGTATAACGTATAACGTATATCGTATAACGTATAACGTATAACGTATAACGTATAACGTATAACGTATAACGTATAACGTATAACGTATAACGTATAACGTATAACGTATAACGTATAACGTATAACGTATAACGTATAACGTATAACTTATAACGTATAACGTATAACGTATAACCTATGACGTATAACGTATAACGTATAACGTATAACGTATAACGTATAAGGTATCACGTATAACGTATAACGTATAACGTATAACGTATAACGTATATCGTATAACGTATAACGTATAACGTATAACGTATAACGTATAACGTATAACGCATAACGTATAACGTATAACGTATAACGTATAACGTATAACGTATAACGTATAACGTATATCGTATAACGTATAACGTATAACGTATAACGTATAACGTATAACGTATAACGTATAACGTATAACGTATAACGTATAACGTATAACGTATAACGTATAACGTATAACGTATAGCGTATAACGTATAACGTATAACGTATAACGTATAACGTATAAAGTATAACGTATAACGTTTAACGTATAACGTATAACGTATAACGTATAACGTATAACGTATAACGTATAACGTATAACGTATAACCTATGACGTATAACGTATAACGTATAACGTATAACGTATAACGTATAAGGTATAACGTATAACATGTAACGTATAACGTATCACGTATAACGTATAACGTATAACGTATAACGTATAACGTATATCGTATAACGTATAACGTATAACGTATAACGTATAACGTATAACGTATAACGTATAACGTATAACGTAGAACGTATAACGTATAACGTATAACGTATAACGTATAACGCATAACGTATAACGTTTAACGTGTAACGAAGAACGTATAAAGAATAACGTATAACGTATAACGTATCACGTATAACGTATAACGTATAACGTATAACGTATAACGTATATCGTATAACGTATAACGTATAACGTATAACGTATAACGTATAACGCATAACGTATAACGCATAACGTATAACGTATAACGTATAACGCATAACGTATAACGCATAACGTATAACGTATAACGTATAACGTATAACGTATAACGTATAACGTATATCGTATAACGTATAACGTATAACGTATAACGTATAACGTATAACGTATAACGTATAACGTATAACGTATAACGTATAACGTATAACGTATAACGTATAACGTATAACGTATAACGTATAACGTATAACGTATAACGTATAACGTATAACGTATAACGTATAACGTAGAACGTATAACGTATAACGTATAACGTATAACGTATAACGTATAACGTCTAACGTATAACGTATAACGTATAACGTATAACGTATAACGTATAACGTATAACGTATAACGTATAACGTATAACGTATAACGTATAACGTATAAAGTATAACGTATAACGTATAACGTATAACGTATAACGTATAACGTATAACGTATAACGTATAACGTATAACATATAACGTATAACGTATAACGTATAACGTATATCGTATAACGTATAACGTATAACGTATAACGTATAACATGTAACGTACAACGTATAACGTATACCGTATAACGTATAACTAATAACATATAACGTATAACGAATATCGTACAACGTATAACATGTAATGTATAACGTATAACGTATAATGTATAACGTATGACGTATATCGTATAACGTATAACGTATAACGTATAACGTATAACTTGTAACGAAAAACGTATAACGAATAACGTAAAACGTATGAGGCATTACATGCTACGTATAAAGTATAACATTCAACGTAAAACGTATAACGCATAACGTATAACGTGTAACGAAGAACGTATAACGTATAACGCATAACGTATAACGTGTAACGAAGAACGTATAAAGAATAACGTATAACGTATATCGTATAACGTACAACTTATAACGTATAACGTACAACGTATAACGTATAACGTATAACGTATAACGTATAACGTATAACGTATAACGTATAACGTATAACGTATAACGTATAACGTATAACTTATAACGTATAACGTATAACGTATAACCTATGACGTATAACGTATAACGTATAACGTATAACGTATAACGTATAAGGTATCACGTATAACGTATAACGTATAACGTATAACGTATAACGTATATCGTATAACGTATAACGTATAACGTATAACGTATAACGTATAACGCATAACGTATAACGCATAACGTATAACGTATAACGTATAACGTATAACGTATAACGTATATCGTATAACGTATAACGTATAACGTATAACGTATAACGTATAACGTATAACGTATAACGTATAACGTATAACGTATAACGTATAACGTATAACGTATAACGTATAACGTATAGCGTATAACGTATAACGTATAACGTATAACGTATAACGTATAAAGTATAACGTATAACGTTTAACGTATAACGTATAACGTATAACATATAACGTATAACGTATAACGTATAACGTATAACGTATAACCTATGACGTATAACGTATAACGTATAACGTATAACGTATAACGTATAAGGTATAACGTATAACATGTAACGTATAACGTATCACGTATAACGTATAACGTATAACGTATAACGTATAACGTATATCGTATAACGTATAACGTATAACGTATAACGTATAACGTATAACGTATAACGTATAACGTATAACGTAGAACGTATAACGTATAACGTATAACGTATAACGTATAACGCATAACGTATAACGTTTAACGTGTAACGAAGAACGTATAAAGAATAACGTATAACGTATATCGTATAACGTACAACTTATAACGTATAACGAACAACGTATAACGTATAACGTATAACGTATAACGTATAACGTATAACGTATAACGTATAACGTATAACGTATAACGTATAACGTATAACGTATACAGTATAACGTATAACGTTTAACGTATAACGTATAACGTATAACGTATAACGTATAACGTATAACGTATAACGTATAACGTATAACGTATAACGTATAACGTATAACGTATAACGTATAACGTATAACGTATAACGTATAACGTATAACGTATAACGTATAACGTATAACGTATAACGTATAACGTATAACGTATAACGTATAACGTATAACGTATGACGTATAACGTATAACGTATAACGTATAACGTATAACGTATAACCTATGACGTGTAACGTATAACGTATAACGTATAACGTATAACGTATAACGTATAAGGTATAACGTATAACATGTAACGTATAACGTATCACGTATAACGTATAACGTATAACGTATAACGTATAACGTATATCGTATAACGTATAACGTATAACGTATAACGTATAACGTATAACGCATAACGTATAACGCATAACGTATAACGTATAACGTATAACGCATAACGTATAACGCATAACGTATAACGTATAACGTATAACGTATAACGTATAACGTATAACGTATAACGTATAACGTATATCGTATAACGTATAACGTATAACGTATAACGTATAACGTATAACGTATAACGTATAACGTATAACGTATAACGTACAACGTATAACGTATAACGTATAACGTATAACGTATAACGTATAGCGTATAACGTATAACGTATAACGTATAACGTATAACGTATAAAGTATAACGTATAACGTTTAACGTATAACGTATAACGTATAACGTATAACGTATAACGTATAACGTATAACGTATAACGTATAACCTATGACGTATAACGTATAACGTATATCGTATAACGTATAACGTATAACGTATAACGTATAACGTATAACGTATAACGTATAACGTATAACGTATAACGTATAACGTATAACGTATAACGTATAACGTATAACGTATAACGTATAACGTATAACGTAGAACGTATAACGTATAACGTATAACGTATAACGTATAACGTATAACGTCTAACGTATAACGTATAACGTATAACGTATAACGTATAACGTATAACGTATAACGTATAACGTATAACGTATAACGTATAACGTATAACGTATAACGTATAACGTATAACGTATAACGTATAACGTATAACGTATAACGTATAACGTATAACGTATAACGTATAACGTGTAACGTAACATCTATAACGTATAAAGTATAACGTATAACGTACAACGTATAACGTATAACGTATAACGTATAACGTATAACGTGTTTCGTATAACGTATAACGTATAACGTATAACGTATAACTTGTAACGAAAAACGTATAACGAATAACGTAAAACGTATGAGGCATTACATGCTATGTATAAAGTATAACATTCAACGTAAAACGTATAACGTATAACGTATAACGTTTAACGTGTAACGAAGAACGTATAAAGAATAACGTATAACGTATATCGTATAACGTACAACTTATAACGTATAACGTACAACGTATAACGTATAACGTATATCGTATAACGTATAACGTATAACGTATAACGTATAACGTATAACGTATAACGTATAACGTATAACGTATAACGTATAACGTATAACGTATAACGTATAACGTATAACGTATAACGTATAACGTATAACGTATAACGTATAACGTATAACGTATAACGTATAACGTATAACGTATAACGTGTAACGTAACATCTATAACGTATAAAGTATAACGTATAACGTACAACGTATAACGTGTAACGTATAAAGTATAACGTATAACGTATAACGTATAATGTGTAAGGTATAACGTATAACGTATATGTATAACGTATAACGTATAACGTATAACGTGTAACGTATAACGTATAACGTATAACGTATAACGTATAACGTATAACGTATAACGTATGACTTATCACGTATAACGTATAACCTATAACGTATAACGTATAACGTATAACCTATAACGTATAACGTATAACGTATAACGTATAACGTATAACGTATAACGTATAACGTATAACGTATAACGTATAACGTATAACGTATAACGTATAACGTATAAAGTATAACGTATAACGTATAACGTATAACGTATAACGTATAACGTATAATGTATAACGTATAACGTATAACGTATAACGTATAAAGTATAACGTATAACCAATAACGTATAACGTATAACGTATAACGTATAACGTATAACGTATAACGTATAACGTATAACGTATAACGTATAACGTATAACGTATAACGTATAACGTATAACGTATAAAGTATAACGTATAACGTATAACGTATAACGTATAACGTATAACGTATAAAGTATAACGTATAACGTATAACGCATAACGTCTAACGTATGACATATCGCGTATAAGGTATGACCTGTAACGTATAACGTATAACGTATAACGTATAACGTATAATGTGTAAGGTATAACGTATAACGTATATGTATAACGTATAACGTATAACGTATAACGTATAACGTATAACGTATAACGTATAACGTATAACGTATAACGTATAACGTATAACGTATGACTTATCACGTATAACGTATAACCTATAACGTATAACGTATAACGTATAACCTATAACGTATAACGTATAACGTATAACGTATAACGTATAACGTATAACGTATAACGTATAACGTATAACGTATAACGTATAACGTATAACGTATAAAGTATAACGTATAACGTATAACGTATAACGTATAACGTATAACGTATAACGTATAACGTATAACGTATAACGTATAAAGTATAACGTATAACCAATAACGTATAACGTATAACGTATAACGTATAACGTATAACGTATAACGTATAACGTATAACGTATAACGTATAACGTATAACGTATAACGTATAACGTATAACGTATAACGTATAACGTATAACGTATAACGTATAACGTATAACGTATAACGTATAACGTATAACGTATAACGTATAACGTATAACGTATAACGTATAACGTATAACGTATAACGTATAACGTATAACGTATAAAGTATAACGTATAACGTATAACGTATAACGTATAACGTATAACGTATAACGTATAACGTATAACGTATAACGTATAACGTATAACGTATAACGTATAACGTATAACGTATAACGTATAACGTATAACGTATAACGTATAACGTATAACGTATAACGTATAGCGTATAACGTATAACGTATAACGTATAACGTATAACGTATAACGTATAACGTATAACGTATAACGTATAACGTATAACGTATAACGTATAACGTATAACGTACAACGTATAACGTATAACGTATAACGTATAACGTATAACGTGTATCGTATAACGTATAACGTATAACGTATAACGTATAACTTGTAACGAAAAACGTATAACGAATATCGTAAAACGTATGAGGCATTACATGCTATGTATAAAGTATATCATTCAACGTAAAACGTATAACGTATAACGTATAACATGTAACGTATAACGTATAACGTCTAACGTATAACGTATAACGTATAACGTATAACGTATAACGTATAACGTATAACGTATAACGTATATCGTATAACGTATAACGTATAACGTATAACGTATAACGTATAACGTATAACGTATAACGTATAACGTATAACGTATAACGTATAACGTATAACGTATAACGTATAACGTATAACGTATAACGTATAACTTATAACGTATAACGTATAACGTATAACCTATGACGTATAACGTATAACGTATAACGTATAACGTATAACGTATAAGGTATCACGTATAACGTATAACGTATAACGTATAACGTATAACGTATATCGTATAACGTATAACGTATAACGTATAACGTATAACGTATAACGTATAACGCATAACGTATAACGTATAACGTATAACGTATAACGTATAACGTATAACGTATAACGTATATCGTATAACGTATAACGTATAACGTATAACGTATAACGTATAACGTATAACGTATAACGTATAACGTATAACGTATAACGTATAACGTATAACGTATAACGTATAACGTATAGCGTATAACGTATAACGTATAACGTATAACGTATAACGTATAAAGTATAACGTATAACGTTTAACGTATAACGTATAACGTATAACGTATAACGTATAACGTATAACGTATAACGTATAACGTATAACCTATGACGTATAACGTATAACGTATAACGTATAACGTATAACGTATAAGGTATAACGTATAACATGTAACGTATAACGTATCACGTATAACGTATAACGTATAACGTATAACGTATAACGTATATCGTATAACGTATAACGTATAACGTATAACGTATAACGTATAACGTATAACGTATAACGTATAACGTAGAACGTATAACGTATAACGTATAACGTATAACGTATAACGCATAACGTATAACGTTTAACGTGTAACGAAGAACGTATAAAGAATAACGTATAACGTATAACGTATCACGTATAACGTATAACGTATAACGTATAACGTATAACGTATATCGTATAACGTATAACGTATAACGTATAACGTATAACGTATAACGCATAACGTATAACGCATAACGTATAACGTATAACGTATAACGCATAACGTATAACGCATAACGTATAACGTATAACGTATAACGTATAACGTATAACGTATAACGTATATCGTATAACGTATAACGTATAACGTATAACGTATAACGTATAACGTATAACGTATAACGTATAACGTATAACGTATAACGTATAACGTATAACGTATAACGTATAACGTATAACGTATAACGTATAACGTATAACGTATAACGTATAACGTATAACGTATAACGTAGAACGTATAACGTATAACGTATAACGTATAACGTATAACGTATAACGTCTAACGTATAACGTATAACGTATAACGTATAACGTATAACGTATAACGTATAACGTATAACGTATAACGTATAACGTATAACGTATAACGTATAAAGTATAACGTATAACGTATAACGTATAACGTATAACGTATAACGTATAACGTATAACGTATAACGTATAACATATAACGTATAACGTATAACGTATAACGTATATCGTATAACGTATAACGTATAACGTATAACGTATAACATGTAACGTACAACGTATAACGTATACCGTATAACGTATAACTAATAACATATAACGTATAACGAATATCGTACAACGTATAACATGTAATGTATAACGTATAACGTATAATGTATAACGTATGACGTATATCGTATAACGTATAACGTATAACGTATAACGTATAACTTGTAACGAAAAACGTATAACGAATAACGTAAAACGTATGAGGCATTACATGCTACGTATAAAGTATAACATTCAACGTAAAACGTATAACGCATAACGTATAACGTGTAACGAAGAACGTATAACGTATAACGCATAACGTATAACGTGTAACGAAGAACGTATAAAGAATAACGTATAACGTATATCGTATAACGTACAACTTATAACGTATAACGTACAACGTATAACGTATAACGTATAACGTATAACGTATAACGTATAACGTATAACGTATAACGTATAACGTATAACGTATAACGTATAACTTATAACGTATAACGTATAACGTATAACCTATGACGTATAACGTATAACGTATAACGTATAACGTATAACGTATAAGGTATCACGTATAACGTATAACGTATAACGTATAACGTATAACGTATATCGTATAACGTATAACGTATAACGTATAACGTATAACGTATAACGCATAACGTATAACGTATAACGTATAACGTATAACGTATAACGTATAACGTATAACGTATATCGTATAACGTATAACGTATAACGTATAACGTATAACGTATAACGTATAACGTATAACGTATAACGTATAACGTATAACGTATAACGTATAACGTATAACGTATAACGTATAGCGTATAACGTATAACGTATAACGTATAACGTATAACGTATAAAGTATAACGTATAACGTTTAACGTATAACGTATAACGTATAACGTATAACGTATAACGTATAACGTATAACGTATAACGTATAACCTATGACGTATAACGTATAACGTATAACGTATAACGTATAACGTATAAGGTATAACGTATAACATGTAACGTATAACGTATCACGTATAACGTATAACGTATAACGTATAACGTATAACGTATATCGTATAACGTATAACGTATAACGTATAACGTATAACGTATAACGTATAACGTATAACGTATAACGTATAACGTATAACGTATAACGTATAACGTATAACGTATAACGTATAACGTATAGCGTATAACGTATAACGTATAACGTATAACGTATAACGTATAAAGTATAACGTATAACGTTTAACGTATAACGTATAACGTATAACGTATAACGTATAACGTATAACGTATAACGTATAACGTATAACCTATGACGTATAACGTATAACGTATAACGTATAACGTATATCGTATAACGTATAACGTATAACGTATAACGTATAACGTATAACATATAACGTATAACGTATAACGTATAACGTATATCGTATAACGTATAACGTATAACGTATAACGTATAACATGTAACGTACAACGTATAACGTATACCGTATAACGTATAACTAATAACATATAACGTATAACGAATATCGTACAACGTATAACATGTAATGTATAACGTATAACGTATAATGTATAACGTATGACGTATATCGTATAACGTATAACGTATAACGTATAACGTATAACTTGTAACGAAAAACGTATAACGAATAACGTAAAACGTATGAGGCATTACATGCTACGTATAAAGTATAACATTCAACGTAAAACGTATAACGCATAACGTATAACGTGTAACGAAGAACGTATAACGTATAACGCATAACGTATAACGTGTAACGAAGAACGTATAAAGAATAACGTATAACGTATATCGTATAACGTACAACTTATAACGTATAACGTACAACGTATAACGTATAACGTATAACGTATAACGTATAACGTATAACGTATAACGTATAACGTATAACGTATAACGTATAACGTATAACGTATAACGTATAACTTATAACGTATAACGTATAACGTATAACCTATGACGTATAACGTATAACGTATAACGTATAACGTATAACGTATAAGGTATCACGTATAACGTATAACGTATAACGTATAACGTATAACGTATATCGTATAACGTATAACGTATAACGTATAACGTATAACGTATAACGCATAACGTATAACGTATAACGTATAACGTATAACGTATAACGTATAACGTATAACGTATATCGTATAACGTATAACGTATAACGTATAACGTATAACGTAAACGTATAACGTATAAACGTATAACGTATAACGTATAACGTATAACGTATAACGTATAACGTATAACGTATATACGTATAACGTATAACGTATAACGTATAACGTATAACGTATAATGTATAACGTATAACGTTTAACGTATACGTATAACGTTATTAACATATAACGTATAACGTATAAAACGTATAACGTATAACGTATAACCTATGAGTATAACGTATAACGTATAACGGAGAAACGTCTATACGTATAGGTATAACGTATCAACATGTAAAGTATAACGTATCACGTATAACGTATAACGTATAACGTATACGTAAACGTATATCGTATAACGATAACGTATAACGTATAACGTATACCGATAACGTATAACGTATAACGTTATAACGTAGAACGTATAACGTATACGTAATAACGTATAACGTATAATCGCATAACGTATACCGTTAACGTGTAACGAAGAACGTATAAGAATAACGTATAACGTATTGATCGTATAACGTACAACTTAATAACGTATAACGAACAACGTATAACGTATACGTATAACGTATCCACGTATAACGTATACGAATAACGTATAAACGTATAACGTATAACGTATACGTATAACGTATACAGTATAACGTATAACGTTTAACGGTATAACGTATAACGTATACGTATAACGTATAACGTATAACGTATAAACGTATAACGTATACGTATAACGTATAACGGTATAACGTATAACGTATAAACGTATAACGTAAACGTATAACGTATAACGTATAACGTATAACGTATAAGTATAACGTATAACGTATAACGTATAACGTATAACGTATAACTTATAACGTTTGACCGTATAACGTATAACGTATAACGTATAACGTATAACGTATAACACTATGACGTATAACGTATAACGTATATCGTATAACGTATAACGTATAACGTATAAGGTATAACGTATAACATGTACGTATAACGTATCCACGTATAACGTATAACGTAAAACGTATAACGTATAACGTAATATCGTAAAACGTATACCGTATAACGTATTACGTATAACGTATAACGCATAACGTATAACGCATAACGTATAACGTATAACGTATAACGCATACGTATAACTGCATAACGTATAACGTATAAGCTATAACGTATAACGTATAACGTATAAAGATAACGTTTAACGTATATCGTATAACGTATAACGTATAACGTATAACGTATAACGAAATAACGTATAACGTATAACGTATACGTATAAACGTACAACGTATAACGTATAACGTTATAACGTATAACGTATATACGTATAGCGTATAACGTATAACGTATACCGTATACTTATAACGTATAAAGTATAACGTATAACGTTTAACGGTATAACGTATAACGTAAACGCATACGAATAACGTATAACGTATAACGTATAACGTATAACCTATGACGTATATGTAAACGTATATCGTATAACGTATAACGTATACGTATACTATAACGTATAACGTATAACGTATAACGTATAACGTATAACGTATAACGTATACCGTATAACGTAATAACGTATAAGTATAACGTATAACGTATAACGTAGAACGTATAACGTATAAAACGTATTAACGATAGTTAACGTATAACGTATAACGTCTAACGTATAACGTATAACGTATAACGTATAACGTATAACGTATACGTATAACGTATACTTATAACGTATAACGTATATCGTATCACGTATAACGTATAACGTATAACGTATAACGTATAACGTATAACGTATAAGCGTATAACGTATAACGTATAACGTATACGTGTAACGAAACATCTATAACGTATAAAGTATAACGTATAACGTACAACGTATAACGTAATAACGTATAACGTATACGTATAACGTGGTATCGTATACGTATAACGTATAACGTATAACGTATAACTTGTAACGAAAAACGTATAACGAATAACGTAAAACGTATGAGGCATTACATGCTATGTATAAAGTATAACATTCAACGTAAGACGGTATAACGTATAACGTAGAACGTTTACGTGTAACGAAGAACGTATAAAGAATAACGTATAACGTATTATCGATTATATCGTACAACTTATAACGTATAACGTACAACGTATAACGTATAACGTATATCGTATAACGTATAACGTAAAGTAACGTATACGTATAACGTATAACGTAGTAACGTTATAACGTATAAACGATAACGAAAAACGTAAGTAACGTATAACGTATAACGTATACGTAAAAGTAAGTAACGTATACTATAACGTATAACGTATAACGTATAACGTATAACGTACATAACTTCGTATAACGTATAACGTATAACGTATAACTATAGCGAAACATCTATAACGTATAAAGTATAACGTATAACTTACAACGATAAACGTATAACGTATAACGTATAAATCGTATAACGTGTATCGTATAACGTATAACGTATAACGTATAACGTATAACTTGTACGATAAACGTATAACGAATATCGTAAAAGCTATGAGCATTACATGCTATGTATAAATGTATAACATTCAACGTAAAACGTATAACGTATAACGTATAACATGTAACGTATACGTATAACCGTCTAACCGTAAACGTATAACGTATAACGTATAACGTTATATCGTATTACGTATAATCGTATAACGTAGACCGTAAACGTAGAACGTATAACGTATAACGTATAACGTATAATCGTATAACGTATAACGTATAACGTATAACGTATAACGTATAACGTATATACGTATAACGTTATAACGTCTAACGTATAAACGTATAACGTATAACGTATAACGTATAACGTATAACGTATAAACGTATAACGTATAACGTATAACGTATAACGTATACGTATAAAGTATAAGCGTATACGTATAACGTATAACGTATAACGTATACGTATAACGTATAACGTATAACGTATAACATATAACGTATAACCGTATAACGTATAACGTATATCGTATAACGTATAACGTATAAACTTATAACGAAATAACATGTAACGTACAACGTATAACGTATACCGTATAACCGTATAACTAATAACATATAACGGTATAAAACGAATATCGTACAACGTATACATGTAATGTATAACGTATAACGTATAATGTATAACGTAAGACGTATATCGTATAACGTATAACGTATAACGAGTAAACGTATAACTTGTAACGAAAAACGGTATAACGAATACGTAAAACGTATGAGGCATTACATGCTACGTATAAAGTATAACATTCAACGTAAAAACGTATAACCGCATAACGTATAAACGTGTAACGAAGAACCGTATAACAGTATAACGCATTAACGATAAACGTGGAACGAAGACGTATAAAGAATAACGTATAACGATATATCGTATAACGTACAACTTATAACGTATAACGTACAACGTATAAACGTATAACGTATAAACGTATAACGTATACGTATAACGTATAACGTATAACGTATAACGTATAACGTATAACGTATACTTATAACGTATAACGTATAACGTATAACCTATGACGTATAACGAATAACGTATAACGTATAACGTATAACGTATAAGGTATCACGTATAGACGTATAACGTATAACGTATAACGTATAACGTATACGTATAACGTATAACGTATAACGTATAAACGGCATAACGTATAACGCTATAACGTATAACGTATAACGTATAACGTATAACTATAACGTATATCGTATAACGTAAACGTAGTAACGGATAACGTATACTTAACGAAAACGTATAACGGTATAACGTATTACGTATAACGTATAACGTATAACGTTATAACGTACGATAACGTATACCGTATAGCGTATAACGTATAACGTATTACGTATAACGTATAACGTATAAGAGTATAACGTAATACGTTTAACGGTATACGTATAACGTACAACGTAAACGTATAACGTATAACGTATAACGTATACGTATAACTATGACGTATAACGTATAACGTATAACGTATAACGTATAACGTATAAGGTATAACGTATAACATGTAATCGTATACGTATCACGTATAACGTATACGTATAACGTATATCGTATAACGTATATCGTATAACGTATAACGTATATCGTATAACGTATAACGTATAACGTATAACGTATAACGTATATACGTATAACGTTTAACGTATAACGTATACGTATAACGTATAACGTATCAACGTATAGCGTATAACGTATAACGTATAACGTATAACGTATAACGTATAAAGTATAACGTATAACGTTTAACGTATAACGTATACGTATAACGTATACGTATAACGTATAACGTATAACGTATAACGTATAACCTATGACGTATAACGTATAACGTATAACGTATAACGTATATCGTATAACGTATAACGTATAACGTATAACGTATAACGTCTATACATATAACGTATAACGTATAACGTATAACGTATATCGTATAACGTATAACGTATAACGTATAACGTATAACATGTAACTACAACGTATAACGTATAACGTATAACGTATATCTAGTAAATATAACGTAGTAACGAAATATCGTACAAACGTATAACATGTAATGTATAACGGGTATAACGTATAATGTATAACGTATGACGTATATCGTAAACGTATAACGTATAACGTATAACGTATAACTAGTAACGAAAACGTATAACGAATAACGTAAAACGTATGAGGCTTACATGCTACGTATAAAGTATAACATCAACGTAAAACGTATAACGCATAACGTATAACGTGTAACGAAGAACGTATACGTATAACGCATACGTATAACGTGTAACGAAGAACGTAGAAAGAATACGTATAAACGTATATCGTATAACGTACAACTATAACGTATATCGTACAACGTATAGTATACGTATAAACGTATAACGTAAAACGTATAACGTATAACGTATGTATACGTATAAACGATAACGTATAACGATAACGTATACGTATAACTTATAACGTATAACGTATAAACGTATAACCTATGACGTATAACGAGTAACGTATAACGTCTAACGTATAACGTATAAGGTAGCCACGTATAACGTATACGTATAAGCGTATAACGTATAACGTATATCGTATAACGTATAACGTATAACGCATAAGTAACGTATAAGAATTAACGCTATAACGTATAACGTATTAACGTATAACGTATAAACGTATAACGTATAACGTATATCGTATAACGTATAACGTATAACGTATAACGTATAACGTATACGTAATAACGTATAACGTATAACGTATAACGTATAACGTATACGTATAACGTATAACGTATAACGTATAGCGTATGCGTATAACGTATACGTATAACGTATAACGTATAACGATAAAGTATACGTATAACGTATTAACGTATAACGTATAACGTATAACATATACGTATAACGTATAACGTAATAACGTATAACGTATACCCTATGGACGTTAAAACGTATAACGTCTAACGTATTACGTATAACGTATAAGGTATAACGAATAACATGTAACGTATAACGTTCACGTATAAAGTATAACGTATAACGTATAACGTATACGTAAATCGTATAAACGTATAACGTATAACGTATACGTATAACGTATAACGTATAACGTATAACGTAAACGTAGTAACGTATAACGTATAACGTATAACGTATAACGTATAACGCATAACGTATAAACGTTTAACGTGTAACGAAGAACGTATAAAGAATAACGTATAACGTATATCGTATATGACGTACAACTTAATAACGATAAAACGAACTAACACGTATAACGTATAACGTATAACGTATAACGTATACGTATAACGTATAACGTATAACGTTTAACGTATAACGTATAACGTATAACGTATACAGTATAACGTATAAACGTTTACGATACGTATAACGTATAACGTATAACGTATAACGTATAACGTATAACGTATAACAGTATAACGTAGGTAACGTATAACGTATAACGTAAAACGTATATCGTATAACCGTATAACGTAAACGTATAACGTATAACGTATAACGTATAACGTATAACGTATAACGTATAAGCGTATACGTATAACGTATAACGTATAAGTATGACGTATAACGTATAACGTAATAACGTATAACGTATAACGTATAACCTAAGGACCGTATAACGTATAACGTATAACGTATAACGTATAACGTATAACGATAAGGTATAACGTATAACATGTAACGTATAACGTATCACGTATAACGTATAACGTATAACGTATAACGTATAACGTATATCGTATAACGTATAGCGTATAACGTATAACGTATAACGTATAACGCATAACGTATAACGCCTAACGTGATAACGTATAAACGTATAACGCATAACGTATAACGCATAACGTATAACGTATAACGTATATATAACGTATAACGTATAACGTATATCGTATAACGTATAACGTATAACGTATAACGTATAACGTATAACGTATAACGTATAACGTATAACGTATAACGTACAACGTATAACGTATAACGTATAACGTATAACGTATAACGTATAGCGTATAACGTATAACGTATAACGTATAACGTATAACGTATAAAGTATAACGTATAACGTTTAACGTATAACGTATAACGTATAACGTATAACGTATAACGTATAACGTATAACGTATAACGTATAACCTATGACGTATAACGTATAACGTATATCGTATAACGTATAACGTATAACGTATAACGTATAACGTATAACGTATAACGTATAACGTATAACGTATAACGTATAACGTATAACGTATAACGTATAACGTATAACGTATAACGTATAACGTATAACGTAGAACGTATAACGTATAACGTATAACGTATAACGTATAACGTATAACGTCTAACGTATAACGTATAACGTATAACGTATAACGTATAACGTATAACGTATAACGTATAACGTATAACGTATAACGTATAACGTATAACGTATAACGTATAACGTATAACGTATAACGTATAACGTATAACGTATAACGTATAACGTATAACGTGTAACGTAACATCTATAACGTATAAAGTATAACGTATAACGTACAACGTATAACGTATAACGTATAACGTATAACGTATAACGTGTTTCGTATAACGTATAACGTATAACGTATAACGTATAACTTGTAACGAAAAACGTATAACGAATAACGTAAAACGTATGAGGCATTACATGCTATGTATAAAGTATAACATTCAACGTAAAACGTATAACGTATAACGTATAACGTTTAACGTGTAACGAAGAACGTATAAAGAATAACGTATAACGTATATCGTATAACGTACAACTTATAACGTATAACGTACAACGTATAACGTATAACGTATATCGTATAACGTATAACGTATAACGTATAACGTATAACGTATAACGTATAACGTATAACGTATAACGTATAACGTATAACGTATAACGTATAACGTATAACGTATAACGTATAAAGTATAACGTATAACGTATAACGTATAACGTATAACGTATAACGTATAACGTATAACGTATAACGTATAACGTATAACGTATAACGTATAACGTATAACGTATAACGTAACATCTATAACGTATAAAGTATAACGTATAACGTACAACGTATAACGTATAACGTATAACGTATAACGTATAACGTGTATCGTATAACGTATAACGTATAACGTATAACGTATAACTTGTAACGATAAACGTATAACGAATATCGTAAAACGTATGAGGCATTACATGCTATGTATAAAGTATAACATTCAACGTAAAACGTATAACGTATAACGTATAACATGTAACGTATAACGTATAACGTCTAACGTATAACGTATAACGTATAACGTATAACGTATATCGTATAACGTATAACGTATAACGTATAACGTATAACGTATAACGTATAACGTATAACGTATAACGTATAACGTATAACGTATAACGTATAACGTATAACGTATAACGTATAACGTATAACGTATAACGTATAACGTATAACGTATAACGTATAACGTATAACGTATAACGTATAACGTATAACGTATAACGTATAACGTATAACGTATAACGTATAACGTATAACGTATATCGTATAACGCATAACGTATAACGTATAACGTATAACGTATAACGTATAACGTATAACGTATAACGTATAACGTATAACGTATAACGTATAACGTATAACGTATAGCGTATAACGTATAACGTATAACGTATAACGTATAACGTATAACGTCTAACGTATAACGTATAACGTATAACGTATAACGTATATCGTATAACGTATAACGTATAACGAATAACGTAAAACGTATAACGCATAATGTATAACGTATAACGTATAACGTATTACGTATAACCTATGACGTATAACGTATAACGTATAACGTATATCTTGTAACGAAAAACGTATAACGAATAACGTAAAACGTATGACGCATTACATGCTACGTATAAAGTATAACATTCAACGTATAACCTATGACGTATAACGTATAACTTGTAACGTATAACGTATAACGTATAACGTATAACCTATAACGTATAACGTATAACATATAACGTATAACGTATAACGTATAACGTATAACGTATAACGTATAACGTATAACGTATAACGTATAACGTATAACGTATAACGTATAACGTATAACGTATAACGTATAACGTATAACGTATAACGTATAACGTATAACGTATAACGTATAACGTATAACGTATAACGTATAACGTATAACGTATAACGTATAACGTATAACGTATAACGTATAACGTAACATCTATAACGTATAAAGTATAACGTATAACGTACAACGTATAACGTATAACGTATAACGTATAACGTATAACGTGTATCGTATAACGTATAACGTATAACGTATAACGTATAACTTGTAACGAAAAACGTATAACGAATAACGTAAAACGTATGAGGCATTACATGCTATGTATAAAGTATAACATTCAACGTAAAACGTATAACGTATAACGTATAACGTTTAACGTGTAACGAAGAACGTATAAAGAATAACGTATAACGTATATCGTATAACGTACAACTTATAACGTATAACGTACAACGTATAACGTATAACGTATATCGTATAACGTATAACGTATAACGTATAACGTATAACGTATAACGTATGACGTATAACGTATAACGTATAACGTATACCGTATAACGTATAACCTATGACGTATAACGTATAACGTATAACGTATAACGTATAACGTATAATGTATAACGTATAACATGTAACGTATAACGTATAACGTATAACGTATAACGTATAACGTATAACGTATAACGTATATCGTATAACGTATAACGTATAACGTATAACGTATAACGTATAACGTATAACGTATAACGTATAACGTATAACGTATAACGTATAACGTATAACGTATAACGTATAACGTATATCGTATAACGTATAACGTATAACGAATAACGTAAAACGTATAACGCATAATGTATAACGTATAACGTATAACGTATTACGTATAACCTATGACGTATAACGTATAACGTATAACGTATATCTTGTAACGAAAAACGTATAACGAATAACGTAAAACGTATGACGCATTACATGCTACGTATAAAGTATAACATTCAACGTATAACCTATGACGTATAACGTATAACTTGTAACGTATAACGTATAACGTATAACGTATAACCTATAACGTATAACGTATAACGTATAACGTATAACGTATAACGTATAACGTATAACGTATAACGTATAACGTATAACGTATAACGTATAACGTATAACGTATAACGTATAACGTATAACGTATAACGTATAACGTATAACGTATAACGTATAACGTATAACGTATAACGTATAACGTATAACGTATAACGTATAACGTATAACGTATAACGTATAACGTATAACGTATAACGTATAACGTATAACGTATAACGTATAACGTATAACGTATAACGTATAACGTATAACGTATAACGTATAACGTATAACGTATAACGTATAACGTATAACGTATAACGTATAACGTATAACGTATACAGTATAACGTATAACGTTTAACGTATAACGTATAACGTATAACGTATAACGTATAACGTATAACGTATAACGTATAACGTATAACGTATAACGTATAACGTATAACGTATAACGTATAACGTATAACGTATAACGTATAACGTATAACGTATAACGTATAACGTATAACGTATAACGTATAACGTATAACGTATAACGTATAACGTATAACGTATAACGTATGACGTATAACGTATAACGTATAACGTATAACGTATAACCTATGACGTATAACGTATAACGTGTAACGTATAACATATAACGTATAACCTGTGACGTATAACGTATAACGTATAACGTATAACGTATAATGTATAACGTATAACATGTAACGTATAGCGTATAACGTATAATGTATAACGTATAACGTATAACGTATAACGTATAACGTATAACGTATAACGTATAACGTATAACGTATAACGTATAACGTATAACGTATAACGTATTACGTATAACGTATAACGTATAACGTATAACGTATAACGTATAACGTATAACGTATAACGTATTACGTATAACGTATAACGTATAACGTATAACGTATAACGTATAACGTATAACGTATAACGTATAACGTATAACGTATAACGTATAACGTATAACGTATAACGTATAACGTATAACGTATAACGTATAACGTATAACGTATAACGTATAACGTATAACGTATAACGTATAACGTTTAACGTATAACGTATAACGTATAACGTATAACGTATAACGTATAACCTATGACGTATAACGTATAACGTATAACGTATAACGTATAACGTATAAGGTATAACGTATAACATGTAACGTATAACGTATCACGTATAACGTATAACGTATAACGTATAACGTATAACGTATATCGTATAACGTATAACGTATAACGTATAACGTATAACGTATAACGCATAACGTATAACGTATAACGTATAACGTATAACGTATAACGTATAACGTATAACGTATAACGTATAACGTATAACGTATAACGTATAACGTATAACGTATAACGTATAACGTATAACGTATAACGTATAACGTATATCGTATAACGTATAACGTATAACGTATAACGTATAACGTATAACGTATAACGTATAACGTATAACGTATAACGTATAACGTATAACGTATAACGTATAACGTATAACGTATAACGTATAACGTATAACGTATAAAGTATAACGTATAACGTTTAACGTATAACGTATAACGTATAACGTATAACGTATAACGTATAACGTATAACGTATAACCTATGACGTATAACGTATAACGTATAACGTATAACGTATAACGTATAAGGTATAACGTATAACATGTAACGTATAACGTATCACGTATAACGTATAACGTATAACGTATAACGTATAACGTATATCGTATAACGTATAACGTATAACGTATAACGTATAACGTATAACGTATAACGTATAACGTATAACGTATAACGTATAACGTATAACGTATAACGTATAACGTATAACGTATAACGTTTAACGTGTAACGAAGAACGTATAAAGAATAACGTATAACGTATATCGTATAACGTACAACTTATAACGTATAACGTACAACGTATAACGTGTAACGTATAACGTATAACGTATAACGTATAACGTATAACGTATAACGTATAACGTATAACGTAGAACGTACAACGTATAACGTATCACGTATAACGTATTACGAATAACGTATAACGTATAACGTATAACGTAACACCTATAACGTATAAAGTATAACGTATAACGAATAACGTAAAACGCAAAACGTATAACGTATAACGTATAACGTATAACGTATAACGTATAACGTATACCTTATAACGTATAACGTATAACGTATAAAGTATAACGTATAACGTATAACGTATAACGTATAACGTAGAACGTACAACGTATAACATATAACGTATAACGTATAACGTGTAATGTATAACGTATAACATGTAACGTATAACGTATAACGTATAAGGTATAACGTATAACATGTAACGTATAACGTATCACGTATAACGTATAACGTATAACGTATAACGTATAACGTATATCGTATAACGTATAACGTATAACGTATAACGTATAACGTATAACGTATAACGTATAACGTATAACGTATAACGTATAACGTATAACGTATAACGTATAACGTATAACGTATAACGTATAACGTATAACGTATAACGTATAACGTATAACGTATAACGTATAACGTATAACGTATAACGTATAACGTATAACGTATAACGTATAACGTATAACGTATAACGTATAACGTATAACGTATAACGTATAACGTATAACGTATGACGTATAACGTATAACGTATAACGTATAACGTATAACGTATAACGTATAACGTATAACGTATAACGTATAACGTATAACGTATAACGTATAACGTATAACGTATAACGTATAACGTATAACGTATAACGTATAACGTATAACGTATAACGTATAACGTATAACGTATAACGTATAACGTATAACGTATAACGTATAACGTATAACGTATAACGTATAACGTATAACGTATAACGTATAACGTATAACGTATAACGTATCACGTATAACGTATAACGTATAACGTATAACGTATAACGTTTAACGTGTAACGAAGAACGTATAAAGAATAACGTATAACGTATATCGTATAACGTACAACTTATAACGTATAACGTACAACGTATAACGTATAACGTATATCGTATAACGTATAACGTATAACGTATAACGTATAACGTATAACGTATAACGTATAACGTATAACGTATAACGTATAACGTATAACGTATAACGTATAACGTATAACGTATAACGTATAAAGTATAACGTATAACGTATAACGTATAACGTATAACGTATAACGTATAACGTAGAACGTACAACGTATAACATATAACGTATAATGTATAACGTATAACGTATAACGTATAACGTATAACGTATAACGTATAACGTATAACGTATAACGTATAAAGTATAACGTATAACGTTTAACGTATAACGTATAACGTATAACGTATAACGTATAACGTATAACGTATAACGTATAACGTATAACGTATAACGTATAACGTATAACGTATAACGTATAACGTATAACGTATAACGTATAACGTATAACGTATAACGTATAACGTATGACGTATAACGTATAACGTATAACGTATAACGTATAACGTATAACCTATGACGTATAACGTATAACGTATAACGTATAACGTATAACGTATAACGTATAATGTATAACGTATAACATGTAACGTATAACGTATAACGTATAACGTATAACGTATAACGTATAACGTATAACGTATAACGTATATCGTATAACGTATAACGTATAACGTATAACGTATAACGTATAACGTATAACGTATAACGTATAACGTATAACGTATAACGTATAACGTATAACGTATAACGTATAACGTATAACGTATAACGTATAACGTATAACGTATAACGTATAACGTATCACGTATAACGTATAACGTATAACGTATAACGTATAACGTTTAACGTGTAACGAAGAACGTATAAAGAATAACGTATAACGTATATCGTATATCGTACAACTTATAACGTATAACGTACAACGTATAACGTATAACGTATATCGTATAACGTATAACGTATAACGTATAACGTATAACGTATAACGTATAACGTATAACGTATAACGTATAACGTATAACGTATAACGTATAACGTATAACGTATAACGTATAAAGTATAACGTATAACGTATAACGTATAACGTATAACGTATAACGTATAACGTAGAACGTACAACGTATAACATATAACGTATAATGTATAACGTATAACGTATAACGTATAACGTATAACGTATAACGTATAACGTATAACGTATAACGTATAAAGTATAACGTATAACGTTTAACGTATAACGTATAACGTATAACGTATAACGTATAACGTATAACGTATAACGTATAACGTATAACGTATAACGTATAACGTATAACGTATAACGTATAACGTATAACGTATAACGTATAACGTATAACGTATAACGTATAACGTATGACGTATAACGTATAACGTATAACGTATAACGTATAACGTATAACCTATGACGTATAACGTATAACGTATAACGTATAACGTATAACGTATAATGTATAACGTATAACATGTAACGTATAACGTATAACGTATAACGTATAACGTATAACGTATAACGTATAACGTATATCGTATAACGTATAACGTATAACGTATAACGTATAACGTATAACGTATAACGTATAACGTATAACGTATAACGTATAACGTATAACGTATAACGTATAACGTATAACGTATAACGTATAACGTATAACGTATAACGTATAACGTATAACGTCTAACGTATAACGTATAACGTATAACGTATAACGTATATCGTATAACGTATAACGTATAACGAATAACGTAAAACGTATAACGCATAATGTATAACGTATTACGTATAACGTATTACGTATAACCTATGACGTATAACGTATAACGTATAACGTATAACTTGTAACGAAAAACGTATAACGAATAACGTAAAACGTATGACGCATTACATGCTACGTATAAAGTATAACATTCAACGTATAACCTATGACGTATAACGTATAACGTATAACTTGTAACGTATAACGTATAACGTATAACGTATAACCTATAACGTATAACGTATAACGTATAACGTATAACGTATAACGTATAACGTATAACGTATAACGTATAACGTATAACGTATAACGTATAACGTATAACGTATAAAGTATAACGTATAACGTATAACGTATAACGTATAACGTATAACGTATTACGTATAACGTATAACGTATAACGTATAACGTATAACGTATAACGTATAACGTATAACGTATAACGTATAACGTATAACGTATAACGTATGACGTATAACGTATAACGTATAACGTATAAAGTATAACGTATAATGTATAACGTATAACGTATAACGTATAACGTATTACGTATAACGTATAACGTATAACGTATAACGTATAACGTATAACGTATAACGTATAACGTATAATGTATAACGTATATCGTATAACGTATAACGTATAACGTATAACGTATAACGTATAACGTATAACGTATAACGTCTAACGTATAACGTATAACGTATAACGTATAACGTATAACGTATAACGTATAACGTATAACGTATAACGTATAACGTATAACGTATAACGTATAACGTATAACGTATAACGTATAACGTATAACGTATATCGTATAACGTATAACGTATAACGTATAACGTATAACGTATAACGTATAACGTATAACGTATAACGTATAATGTATAACGTATAACGTATAACGTATAACGTATAACGTATAACGTATAACGTATAACGTATAACGTATAACGAATAACGTAAAACGCAAAACGTATAACGTATAACGTATAACGTATAACGTATAACGTATAACGTATACCTTATAACGTATAACGTATAACGTATAAAGTATAACGTATAACGTATAACGTATAACGTATAACGTAGAACGTACAACGTATAACATATAACGTATAACGTATAACGTGTAATGTATAACGTATAACATGTAACGTATAACGTATAACGTATAAGGTATAACGTATAACATGTAACGTATAACGTATCACGTATAACGTATAACGTATAACGTATAACGTATAACGTATATCGTATAACGTATAACGTATAACGTATAACGTATAACGTATAACGTATAACGTATAACGTATAACGTATAACGTATAACGTATAACGTATAACGTATAACGTATAACGTATAACGTATAACGTATAACGTATAACGTATAACGTATAACGTATAACGTATAACGTATAACGTATAACGTATAACGTATAACGTATAACGTATAACGTATAACGTATAACGTATAACGTATAACGTATAACGTATAACGTATAACGTATAACGTATAACGTATAACGTATAACGTATAACGTATAACGTATAACGTATAACGTATAACGTATTACGTATAACGTATAACGTATAACGTATAACGTATAACGTATAACGTATAACGTATAACGTATTACGTATAACGTATAACGTATAACGTATAACGTATAACGTATAACGTATAACGTATAACGTATAACGTATAACGTATAACGTATAACGTATAACGTATAACGTATAACGTATAACGTATAACGTATAACGTATAACGTATAACGTATAACGTATAACGTATAACGTATAACGTTTAACGTATAACGTATAACGTATAACGTATAACGTATAACGTATAACCTATGACGTATAACGTATAACGTATAACGTATAACGTATAACGTATAAGGTATAACGTATAACATGTAACGTATAACGTATCACGTATAACGTATAACGTATAACGTATAACGTATAACGTATATCGTATAACGTATAACGTATAACGTATAACGTATAACGTATAACGCATAACGTATAACGTATAACGTATAACGTATAACGTATAACGTATAACGTATAACGTATAACGTATAACGTATAACGTATAACGTATAACGTATAACGTATAACGTATAACGTATAACGTATAACGTATATCGTATAACGTATAACGTATAACGTATAACGTATAACGTATAACGTATAACGTATAACGTATAACGTATAACGTATAACGTATAACGTATAACGTATAACGTATAACGTATAACGTATAACGTATAACGTATAAAGTATAACGTATAACGTTTAACGTATAACGTATAACGTATAACGTATAACGTATAACGTATAACGTATAACGTATAACCTATGACGTATAACGTATAACGTATAACGTATAACGTATAACGTATAAGGTATAACGTATAACATGTAACGTATAACGTATCACGTATAACGTATAACGTATAACGTATAACGTATAACGTATATCGTATAACGTATAACGTATAACGTATAACGTATAACGTATAACGTATAACGTATAACGTATAACGTATAACGTATAACGTATAACGTATAACGTATAACGTATAACGTATAACGTTTAACGTGTAACGAAGAACGTATAAAGAATAACGTATAACGTATATCGTATAACGTACAACTTATAACGTACAACGTACAACGTATAACGTGTAACGTATAACGTATAACGTATAACGTATAACGTATAACGTATAACGTATAACGTATAACGTAGAACGTACAACGTATAACGTATCACGTATAACGTATTACGAATAACGTATAACGTATAACGTATAACGTAACACCTATAACGTATAAAGTATAACGTATAACGAATAACGTAAAACGCAAAACGTATAACGTATAACGTATAACGTATAACGTATAACGTATAACGTATACCTTATAACGTATAACGTATAACGTATAAAGTATAACGTATAACGTATAACGTATAACGTATAACGTAGAACGTACAACGTATAACATATAACGTATAACGTATAACGTGTAATGTATAACGTATAACATGTAACGTATAACGTATAACGTATAAGGTATAACGTATAACATGTAACGTATAACGTATCACGTATAACGTATAACGTATAACGTATAACGTATAACGTATATCGTATAACGTATAACGTATAACGTATAACGTATAACTTATAACGTATAACGTATAACGTATAACGTATAACGTATAACGTATAACGTATAACGTATAACGTATAACGTATAACGTATAACGTATAACGTATAACGTATAACGTATAACGTATAACGTATAACGTATAACGTATAACGTATAACGTATAACGTATAACGTATAACGTATAACGTATAACGTATAACGTATAACGTATAACGTATAACGTATAACGTATAACGTATAACGTATAACGTATAACGTATAACGTATAACGTATAACGTATAACGTATAACGTATAACGTATAACGTATAACGTATAACGTATAACGTATAACGTATAACGTATAACGTATAACGTATAACGTATAACGTATAACGTATAACGTATAACGTATAACGTATAACGTATAACGTATAACGTATAACGTATAACGTATAACGTATAACGTATAACGTATAACGTATAACGTATAACGTATAACGTATAACGTATCACGTATAACGTATAACGTATAACGTATAACGTATAACGTTTAACGTGTAACGAAGAACGTATAAAGAATAACGTATAACGTATATCGTATAACGTACAACTTATAACGTATAACGTACAACGTATAACGTATAACGTATATCGTATAACGTATAACGTATAACGTATAACGTATAACGTATAACGTATAACGTATAACGTATAACGTATAACGTATAACGTATAACGTATAACGTATAACGTATAACGTATAACGTATAAAGTATAACGTATAACGTATAACGTATAACGTATAACGTATAACGTATAACGTAGAACGTACAACGTATAACATATAACGTATAATGTATAACGTATAACGTATAACGTATAACGTATAACGTATAACGTATAACGTATAACGTATAACGTATAAAGTATAACGTATAACGTTTAACGTATAACGTATAACGTATAACGTATAACGTATAACGTATAACGTATAACGTATAACGTATAACGTATAACGTATAACGTATAACGTATAACGTATAACGTATAACGTATAACGTATAACGTATAACGTATAACGTATAACGTATGACGTATAACGTATAACGTATAACGTATAACGTATAACGTATAACCTATGACGTATAACGTATAACGTATAACGTATAACGTATAACGTATAACGTATAATGTATAACGTATAACATGTAACGTATAACGTATAACGTATAACGTATAACGTATAACGTATAACGTATAACGTATAACGTATATCGTATAACGTATAACGTATAACGTATAACGTATAACGTATAACGTATAACGTATAACGTATAACGTATAACGTATAACGTATAACGTATAACGTATAACGTATAACGTATAACGTATAACGTATAACGTATAACGTATAACGTATAACGTATCACGTATAACGTATAACGTATAACGTATAACGTATAACGTTTAACGTGTAACGAAGAACGTATAAAGAATAACGTATAACGTATATCGTATATCGTACAACTTATAACGTATAACGTACAACGTATAACGTATAACGTATATCGTATAACGTATAACGTATAACGTATAACGTATAACGTATAACGTATAACGTATAACGTATAACGTATAACGTATAACGTATAACGTATAACGTATAACGTATAACGTATAAAGTATAACGTATAACGTATAACGTATAACGTATAACGTATAACGTATAACGTAGAACGTACAACGTATAACATATAACGTATAATGTATAACGTATAACGTATAACGTATAACGTATAACGTATAACGTATAACGTATAACGTATAACGTATAAAGTATAACGTATAACGTTTAACGTATAACGTATAACGTATAACGTATAACGTATAACGTATAACGTATAACGTATAACGTATAACGTATAACGTATAACGTATAACGTATAACGTATAACGTATAACGTATAACGTATAACGTATAACGTATAACGTATAACGTATGACGTATAACGTATAACGTATAACGTATAACGTATAACGTATAACCTATGACGTATAACGTATAACGTATAACGTATAACGTATAACGTATAATGTATAACGTATAACATGTAACGTATAACGTATAACGTATAACGTATAACGTATAACGTATAACGTATAACGTATATCGTATAACGTATAACGTATAACGTATAACGTATAACGTATAACGTATAACGTATAACGTATAACGTATAACGTATAACGTATAACGTATAACGTATAACGTATAACGTATAACGTATAACGTATAACGTATAACGTATAACGTATAACGTCTAACGTATAACGTATAACGTATAACGTATAACGTATATCGTATAACGTATAACGTATAACGAATAACGTAAAACGTATAACGCATAATGTATAACGTATTACGTATAACGTATTACGTATAACCTATGACGTATAACGTATAACGTATAACGTATAACTTGTAACGAAAAACGTATAACGAATAACGTAAAACGTATGACGCATTACATGCTACGTATAAAGTATAACATTCAACGTATAACCTATGACGTATAACGTATAACTTGTAACGTATAACGTATAACGTATAACTTGTAACGTATAACGTATAACGTATAACGTATAACCTATAACGTATAACGTATAACGTATAACGTATAACGTATAACGTATAACGTATAACGTATAACGTATAACGTATAACGTATAACGTATAACGTATAACGTATAAAGTATAACGTATAACGTATAACGTATAACGTATAACGTATAACGTATTACGTATAACGTATAACGTATAACGTATAACGTATAACGTATAACGTATAACGTATAACGTATAACGTATAACGTATAACGTATAACGTATGACGTATAACGTATAACGTATAACGTATAAAGTATAACGTATAATGTATAACGTATAACGTATAACGTATAACGTATTACGTATAACGTATAACGTATAACGTATAACGTATAACGTATAACGTATAACGTATAACGTATAATGTATAACGTATATCGTATAACGTATAACGTATAACGTATAACGTATAACGTATAACGTATAACGTATAACGTCTAACGTATAACGTATAACGTATAACGTATAACGTATAACGTATAACGTATAACGTATAACGTATAACGTATAACGTATAACGTATAACGTATAACGTATAACGTATAACGTATAACGTATAACGTATATCGTATAACGTATAACGTATAACGTATAACGTATAACGTATAACGTATAACGTATAACGTATAACGTATAATGTATAACGTATAACGTATAACGTATAACGTATAACGTATAACGTATAACGTATAACGTATAACGTATAACGAATAACGTAAAACGCAAAACGTATAACGTATAACGTATAACGTATAACGTATAACGTATAACGTATACCTTATAACGTATAACGTATAACGTATAAAGTATAACGTATAACGTATAACGTATAACGTATAACGTAGAACGTACAACGTATAACATATAACGTATAACGTATAACGTGTAATGTATAACGTATAACATGTAACGTATAACGTATAACGTATAAGGTATAACGTATAACATGTAACGTATAACGTATCACGTATAACGTATAACGTATAACGTATAACGTATAACGTATATCGTATAACGTATAACGTATAACGTATAACGTATAACGTATAACGTATAACGTATAACGTATAACGTATAACGTATAACGTATAACGTATAACGTATAACGTATAACGTATAACGTATAACGTATAACGTATAACGTATAACGTATAACGTATAACGTATAACGTATAACGTATAACGTATAACGTATAACGTATAACGTATAACGTATAACGTATAACGTATAACGTATAACGTATAACGTATAACGTATAACGTATAACGTATGACGTATAACGTATAACGTATAACGTATAACGTATAACGTATAACGTATAACGTATAACGTATAACGTATAACGTATAACGTATAACGTATAACGTATAACGTATAACGTATAACGTATAACGTATAACGTATAACGTATAACGTATAACGTATAACGTATAACGTATAACGTATAACGTATAACGTATAACGTATAACGTATAACGTATAACGTATAACGTATAACGTATAACGTATAACGTATCACGTATAACGTATAACGTATAACGTATAACGTATAACGTTTAACGTGTAACGAAGAACGTATAAAGAATAACGTATAACGTATATCGTATAACGTACAACTTATAACGTATAACGTACAACGTATAACGTATAACGTATATCGTATAACGTATAACGTATAACGTATAACGTATAACGTATAACGTATAACGTATAACGTATAACGTATAACGTATAACGTATAACGTATAAGGTATAACGTATAAAGTATAACGTATAACGTATAACGTATAACGTATAACGTATAACGTATAACGTAGAACGTACAACGTATAACATATAACGTATAATGTATAACGTATAACGTATAACGTATAACGTATAACGTATAACGTATAACGTATAACGTATAACGTATGACGTATAACGTATAACGTATAACGTATAACGTATAACGTATAACCTATGACGTATAACGTATAACGTATAACGTATAACGTATAACGTATAATGTATAACGTATAACATGTAACGTATAACGTATAACGTATAACGTATAACGTATAACGTATAACGTATAACGTATATCGTATAACGTATAACGTATAACGTATAACGTATAACGTATAACGTATAACGTATAACGTATAACGTATAACGTATAACGTATAACGTATAACGTATAACGTATAACGTATAACGTATAACGTATAACGTATAACGTATAACGTATAACGTCTAACGTATAACGTATAACGTATAACGTATAACGTATATCGTATAACGTATAACGTATAACGAATAACGTAAAACGTATAACGCATAATGTATAACGTATTACGTATAACGTATTACGTATAACCTATGACGTATAACGTATAACGTATAACGTATAACTTGTAACGAAAAACGTATAACGAATAACGTAAAACGTATGACGCATTACATGCTACGTATAAAGTATAACATTCAACGTATAACCTATGACGTATAACGTATAACTTGTAACGTATAACGTATAACGTATAACGTATAACGTATAACGTCTAACGTATAACGTATAACGTATAACGTATAACGTATATCGTATAACGTATAACGTATAACGAATAACGTAAAACGTATAACGCATAATGTATAACGTATTACGTATAACGTATTACGTATAACCTATGACGTATAACGTATAACGTATAACGTATAACTTGTAACGAAAAACGTATAACGAATAACGTAAAACGTATGACGCATTACATGCTACGTATAAAGTATAACATTCAACGTATAACCTATGACGTATAACGTATAACTTGTAACGTATAACGTATAACGTATAACTTGTAACGTATAACGTATAACGTATAACGTATAACCTATAACGTATAACGTATAACGTATAACGTATAACGTATAACGTATAACGTATAACGTATAACGTATAACGTATAACGTATAACGTATAACGTATAACGTATAACGTATAACGTATAAAGTATAACGTATAACGTATAACGTATAACGTATAACGTATAACGTATTACGTATAACGTATAACGTATAACGTATAACGTATAACGTATAACGTATAACGTATAACGTATAACGTATAACGTATAACGTATAACGTATAACGTATGACGTATAACGTATAACGTATAACGTATAAAGTATAACGTATAACGTATAACGTATAACGTATAACGTATAACGTATTACGTATAACGTATAACGTATAAAGTATAACGTATAACGTATAACGTATAACGTATAACGTATAACGTATAACGTATAACGTATAACGTATAACGTATAACGTATAACGTATAACGTATAACGTATAACGTATAACGTATAAAGTATAACGTATAACGTATAACGTATAACGTATAACGTTTAACGTGTAACGAATAACGTATAAAGAATAACGTATAACGTATATCGTATATCGTACAACTTATAACGTATAACGTACAACGTATAACGTATAACGTATATCGTATAACGTATAACGTATAACGTATAACGTATAACGTATAACGTATAACGTATAACGTATAACGTATAACGTATAACGTATAACGTATAACGTATAACGTATAAAGTATAACGTATAACGTATAACGTATAACGTATAACGTATAACGTATAACGTAGAACGTACAACGTATAACATATAACGTATAATGTATAACGTATAACGTATAACGTATAACGTATAACGTATAACGTATAACGTATAACGTATAACGTATAAAGTATAACGTATAACGTTTAACGTATAACGTATAACGTATAACGTATAACGTATAACGTATAACGTATAACGTATAACGTATAACGTATAACGTATAACGTATAACGTATAACGTATAACGTATAACGTATAACGTATAACGTATAACGTATAACGTATGACGTATAACGTATAACGTATAACGTATAACGTATAACGTATAACCTATGACGTATAACGTATAACGTATAACGTATAACGTATAACGTATAATGTATAACGTATAACATGTAACGTATAACGTATAACGTATAACGTATAACGTATAACGTATAACGTATAACGTATATCGTATAACGTATAACGTATAACGTATAACGTATAACGTATAACGTATAACGTATAACGTATAACGTATAACGTATAACGTATAACGTATAACGTATAACGTATAACGTATAACGTATAACGTATAACGTATAACGTATAACGTATAACGTCTAACGTATAACGTATAACGTATAACGTATAACGTATATCGTATAACGTATAACGTATAACGAATAACGTAAAACGTATAACGCATAATGTATAACGTATTACGTATAACGTATTACGTATAACCTATGACGTATAACGTATAACGTATAACGTATAACTTGTAACGAAAAACGTATAACGAATAACGTAAAACGTATGACGCATTACATGCTACGTATAAAGTATAACATTCAACGTATAACCTATGACGTATAACGTATAACTTGTAACGTATAACGTATAACGTATAACTTGTAACGTATAACGTATAACGTATAACGTATAACCTATAACGTATAACGTATAACGTATAACGTATAACGTATAACGTATAACGTATAACGTATAACGTATAACGTATAACGTATAACGTATAACGTATAACGTATAAAGTATAACGTATAACGTATAACGTATAACGTATAACGTATAACGTATTACGTATAACGTATAACGTATAACGTATAACGTATAACGTATAACGTATAACGTATAACGTATAACGTATAACGTATAACGTATAACGTATAACGTATGACGTATAACGTATAACGTATAACGTATAAAGTATAACGTATAATGTATAACGTATAACGTATAACGTATAACGTATTACGTATAACGTATAACGTATAACGTATAACGTATAACGTATAACGTATAACGTATAACGTATAACGTATAACGTTTAACGTGTAACGAAGAACGTATAAAGAATAACGTATAACGTATATCGTATAACGTACAACTTATAACGTATAACGTACAACGTATAACGTGTAACGTATAACGTATAACGTATAACGTATAACGTATAACGTATAACGTATAACGTATAACGTATAACGTAGAACGTACAACGTATAACGTATCACGTATAACGTATTACGAATAACGTATAACGTATAACGTATAACGTAACACCTATAACGTATAAAGTATAACGTATAACGAATAACGTAAAACGCAAAACGTATAACGTATAACGTATAACGTATAACGTATAACGTATAACGTATAACGTATAACGTATAACGTATAACGTATAACGTATAACGTATAACGTATAACGTATAACGTATAAAGTATAACGTATAACGTATAACGTATAACGTATAACGTATAACGTATAACGTAGAACGTACAACGTATAACATATAACGTATAATGTATAACGTATAACGTATAACGTATAACGTATAACGTATAACGTATAACGTATAACGTATAACGTATAAAGTATAACGTATAACGTTTAACGTATAACGTATAACGTATAACGTATAACGTATAACGTATAACGTATAACGTATAACGTATAACGTATAACGTATAACGTATAACGTATAACGTATAACGTATAACGTATAACGTATAACGTATAACGTATAACGTATGACGTATAACGTATAACGTATAACGTATAACGTATAACGTATAACCTATGACGTATAACGTATAACGTATAACGTATAACGTATAACGTATAATGTATAACGTATAACATGTAACGTATAACGTATAACGTATAACGTATAACGTATAACGTATAACGTATAACGTATATCGTATAACGTATAACGTATAACGTATAACGTATAACGTATAACGTATAACGTATAACGTATAACGTATAACGTATAACGTATAACGTATAACGTATAACGTATAACGTATAACGTATAACGTATAACGTATAACGTATAACGTATAACGTCTAACGTATAACGTATAACGTATAACGTATAACGTATATCGTATAACGTATAACGTATAACGAATAACGTAAAACGTATAACGCATAATGTATAACGTATTACGTATAACGTATTACGTATAACCTATGACGTATAACGTATAACGTATAACGTATAACTTGTAACGAAAAACGTATAACGAATAACGTAAAACGTATGACGCATTACATGCTACGTATAAAGTATAACATTCAACGTATAACCTATGACGTATAACGTATAACTTGTAACGTATAACGTATAACGTATAACTTGTAACGTATAACGTATAACGTATAACGTATAACCTATAACGTATAACGTATAACGTATAACGTATAACGTATAACGTATAACGTATAACGTATAACGTATAACGTATAACGTATAACGTATAACGTATAAAGTATAACGTATAACGTATAACGTATAACGTATAACGTATAACGTATTACGTATAACGTATAACGTATAACGTATAACGTATAACGTATAACGTATAACGTATAACGTATAACGTATAACGTATAACGTATAACGTATAACGTATGACGTATAACGTATAACGTATAACGTATAAAGTATAACGTATAATGTATAACGTATAACGTATAACGTATAACGTATTACGTATAACGTATAACGTATAACGTATAACGTATAACGTATAACGTATAACGTATAACGTATAACGTATAACGTTTAACGTGTAACGAAGAACGTATAAAGAATAACGTATAACGTATATCGTATAACGTACAACTTATAACGTATAACGTACAACGTATAACGTGTAACGTATAACGTATAACGTATAACGTATAACGTATAACGTATAACGTATAACGTATAACGTATAACGTAGAACGTACAACGTATAACGTATCACGTATAACGTATTACGAATAACGTATAACGTATAACGTATAACGTAACACCTATAACGTATAAAGTACAACGTATAACGAATAACGTAAAACGCAAAACGTATAACGTATAACGTATAACGTATAACGTATAACGTATAACGTATACCTTATAACGTAGAACGTATAACGTATAAAGTATAACGTATAACGTATAACGTATAACGTATAACGTAGAACGTACAACGTATAACATATAACGTATAACGTATAACGTGTAATGTATAACGTATAACATGTAACGTATAACGTATAACGTATAAGGTATAACGTATAACATGTAACGTATAACGTATCACGTATAACGTATAACGTATAACGTATAACGTATAACGTATATCGTATAACGTATAACGTATAACGTATAACGTATAACGTATAACGTATAACGTATAACGTATAACGTATAACGTATAACGTATAACGTATAACGTATAACGTATAACGTATAACGTATAACGTATAACGTATAACGTATAACGTATAACGTATAACGTATAACGTATAACGTATAACGTATAACGTATAACGTATAACGTATAACGTATAACGTATAACGTATAACGTATAACGTATAACGTATAACGTATGACGTATAACGTATAACGTATAACGTATAACGTATAACGTATAACGTATAACGTATAACGTATAACGTATAACGTATAACGTATAACGTATAACGTATAACGTATAACGTATAACGTATAACGTATAACGTATAACGTATAACGTATAACGTATAACGTATAACGTATAACGTATAACGCATAACGTATAACGTATAACGTATAACGTATAACGTATAACGTATAACGTATAACGTATAACGTATAACGTATAACGTATAACGTATAACGTATAACGTATAACGTATAACGTATAACGTATAACGTATAACGTATAACGTAGAACGTACAACGTATAACATATAACGTATAATGTATAACGTATAACGTATAACGTATAACGTATAACGTATAACGTATAACGTATAACGTATAACGTATAAAGTATAACGTATAACGTTTAACGTATAACGTATAACGTATAACGTATAACGTATAACGTATAACGTATAACGTATAACGTATAACGTATAACGTATAACGTATAACGTATAACGTATAACGTATAACGTATAACGTATAACGTATAACGTATAACGTATAACGTATGACGTATAACGTATAACGTATAACGTATAACGTATAACGTATAACCTATGACGTATAACGTATAACGTATAACGTATAACGTATAACGTATAATGTATAACGTATAACATGTAACGTATAACGTATAACGTATAACGTATAACGTATAACGTATAACGTATAACGTATAACGTATAACGTATAACCTATAACGTATAACGTATAACGTATAACGTATAACGTATAACGTATAACGTATAACGTATAACGTATAACGTATAACGTATAACGTATAACGTATAACGTATAAAGTATAACGTATAACGTATAACGTATAACGTATAACGTATAACGTATTACGTATAACGTATAACGTATAACGTATAACGTATAACGTATAACGTATAACGTATAACGTATAACGTATAACGTATAACGTATAACGTATAACGTATGACGTATAACGTATAACGTATAACGTATAAAGTATAACGTATAATGTATAACGTATAACGTATAACGTATAACGTATTACGTATAACGTATAACGTATAAAGTATAACGTATAACGTATAACGTATAACGTATAACGTATAACGTATAACGTATAACGTATAACGTATAACGTATAACGTATAACGTATAACGTATAACGTATAACGTATAACGTATAACGTATGACGTATAACGTATAACGTGTAACGTATAACATATAACGTATAACCTGTGACGTATAACGTATAACGTATAACGTATAACGTATAACGTATAATGTATAACGTATAACATGTAACGTATAACGTATAACGTATAACGTATAACGTATAACGTATAACGTATAACGTATATCGTATAACGTATAACGTATAACGTATAACGTATAACGTATAACGTATAACGTATAACGTATAACGTATAACGTATAACGTATAACGTATGACGTATAACGTATAACGTGTAACGTATAACATATAACGTATAACCTGTGACGTATAACGTATAACGTATAACGTATAACGTATAACGTATAATGTATAACGTATAACATGTAACGTATAACGTATAACGTATAACGTATAACGTATAACGTATAACGTATAACGTATATCGTATAACGTATAACGTATAACGTATAACGTATAACGTATAACGTATAACGTATAACGTATAACGTATAACGTATAACGTATAACGTATGACGTATAACGTATAACGTGTAACGTATAACATATAACGTATAACCTGTGACGTATAACGTATAACGTATAACGTATAACGTATAATGTATAACGTATAACATGTAACGTATAGCGTATAACGTATAACGTATAACGTATAACGTATAACGTATAACGTATAACGTATAACGTATAACGTATAACGTATAACGTATAACGTATAACGTATAACGTATAACGTATTACGTATAACGTATAACGTATAACGTATAACGTATAACGTATAACGTATAACGTATAACGTATAACGTATAACGTATAACGTATAACGTATAACGTATAACGTATAACGTATAACGTATAACGTATAACGTATAACGTATAACGTATAACGTATAACGTATAACGTATAACGTATAACGTATAACGTATAACGTCTAACGTATAACGTATAACGTATAACGTATAACGTATAACGTATAACGTATAACGTATAACGTATAACGTATAACGTATAACGTATAACGTATAACGTATAACGTATAACGTATAACGTATAACGTATAACCTGTGACGTATAACGTATAACGTATAACGTATAACGTATAACGTATAATGTATAACGTATAACATGTAACGTATAACGTATAACGTATAACGTATAACGTATAACGTATAACGTATAACGTATATCGTATAACGTATAACGTATAACGTATAACGTATAACGTATAACGTATAACGTATAACGTATAACGTATAACGTATAACGTATAACGTATGACGTATAACGTATAACGTGTAACGTATAACATATAACGTATAACCTGTGACGTATAACGTATAACGTATAACGTATAACGTATAACGTATATCGTATAACGTATAACGTATAACGTATAACGTATAACGTATAACGTATAACGTATAACGTATAACGTATAACGTATAACGTATAACGTATGACGTATAACGTATAACGTGTAACGTATAACATATAACGTATAACCTGTGACGTATAACGTATAACGTATAACGTATAACGTATAATGTATAACGTATAACATGTAACGTATAGCGTATAACGTATAACGTATAACGTATAACGTATAACGTATAACGTATAACGTATAACGTATAACGTATAACGTATAACGTATAACGTATAACGTATAACGTATAACGTATAACGTATGACGTATAACGTATAACGTGTAACGTATAACATATAACGTATAACCTGTGACGTATAACGTATAACGTATAACGTATAACGTATAACGTATAATGTATAACGTATAACATGTAACGTATAACGTATAACGTATAACGTATAACGTATAACGTATAACGTATAACGTATATCGTATAACGTATAACGTATAACGTATAACGTATAACGTATAACGTATAACGTATAACGTATAACGTATAACGTATAACGTATAACGTATGACGTATAACGTATAACGTGTAACGTATAACATATAACGTATAACCTGTGACGTATAACGTATAACGTATAACGTATAACGTATAATGTATAACGTATAACATGTAACGTATAGCGTATAACGTATAACGTATAACGTATAACGTATAACGTATAACGTATAACGTATAACGTATAACGTATAACGTATAACGTATAACGTATAACGTATAACGTATAACGTATTACGTATAACGTATAACGTATAACGTATAACGTATAACGTATAACGTATAACGTATAACGTATAACGTATAACGTATAACGTATAACGTATAACGTATAACGTATAACGTATAACGTATAACGTATAACGTATAACGTATAACGTATAACGTATAACGTATAACGTATAACGTATAACGTATAACGTATAACGTCTAACGTATAACGTATAACGTATAACGTATAACGTATAACGTATAACGTATAACGTATAACGTATAACGTATAACGTATAACGTATAACGTATAACGTATAACGTATAACGTATAACGTATAACGTATAACGTAACACCTATAACGTATAAAGTATAACGTATAACGTATAACGTATAACGTATAACGTATAACGTATAACGTATAACGTATAACGTATATCGTATAACGTATAACGTATAACGTATAACGTATAACGTATAACTTGTAACGAAAAACGTATAACGAATAACGTAAAACGTATGAGGCATTACATGCTACGTATAAAGTATAACATTCAACGTAAAACGTATAACGTACAACGTATAACGTATAACGTGTAACGAAGAACGTATAAAGAATAACGTATAACGTATATCGTATAACGTACAACTTATAACGTATAACGTATAACGTATAACGTATAACGTATAACGTATAACGTATAACGTAAAACGTATAACGTATAACGTATAACGTATAACGTATAACGTATAACGTATAACGCATAATGTATAACGAATAACGTAAAACGTATAACGCATAATGTATAACGTATAACGTATAACGTATTACGTATAACCTATGACGTATAACGTATATCTTGTAACGAAAAACGTATAACGAATAACGTAAAACGTATGACGCATTACATGCTACGTATAAAGTATAACATTCAACGTATAACCTATGACGTATAACGTATAACGTATAACGTATAACGTATAACGTATTACGTATAACGTATAACGTATAACGTATAACGTATAACGTATAACGTATAACGTATAACGTATAACGTATAACGTATAACGTATAACGTATAATGTATAACGTATAACATGTAACGTATAGCGTATAACGTATAACGTATAACGTATAACGTATAACGTATAACGTATAACGTATAACGTATAACGTATAACGTATAACGTATAACGTATAACGTATAACGTATTACGTATAACGTATAACGTATAACGTATAACGTATAACGTATAACGTATAACGTATAACGTATAACGTATAACGTATAACGTATAACGTATAACGTATAACGTATAACGTATAACGTATAACGTATAACGTATAACGTATAACGTATAACGTATAACGTATAACGTATAACGTCTAACGTATAACGTATAACGTATAACGTATAACGTATAACGTATAACGTATAACGTATAACGTATGACGTATAACGTATAACGTAAAACGTATAACGTATAACGTATAACGTATAACGTATAACGCATAACGTAACACCTATAACGTATAAAGTATAACGTATAACGTATAACGTATAACGTATAACGTATAACGTATAACGTATAACGTATAACGTATAACGTATAACGTATATCGTATAACGTATAACGTATAACGTATAACGTATAACGTATAACTTGTAACGAAAAACGTATAACGAATAACGTAAAACGTATGAGGCATTACATGCTACGTATAAAGTATAACATTCAACGTAAAACGTATAACGTACAACGTATAACGTATAACGTGTAACGAAGAACGTATAAAGAATAACGTATAACGTATATCGTATAACGTACAACTTATAACGTATAACGTATAACGTATAACGTATAACGTATAACGTATAACGTATAACGTAAAACGTATAACGTATAACGTATAACGTATAACGTATAACGTATAACGTATAACGCATAATGTATAACGAATAACGTAAAACGTATAACGCATAATGTATAACGTATAACGTATAACGTATAACGTATAACGTATAACGTATAACGTATGACGTATAACGTATAACGTGTAACGTATAACATATAACGTATAACCTGTGACGTATAACGTATAACGTATAACGTATAACGTATAATGTATAACGTATAACATGTAACGTATAGCGTATAACGTATAACGTATAACGTATAACGTATAACGTATAACGTATAACGTATAACGTATAACGTATAACGTATAACGTATAACGTATAACGTATAACGTATTACGTATAACGTATAACGTATAACGTATAACGTATAACGTATAACGTATAACGTATAACGTATAACGTATAACGTATAACGTATAACGTATAACGTATAACGTATAACGTATAACGTATAACGTATAACGTATAACGTATAACGTATAACGTATAACGTATAACGTATAACGTATAACGTATAACGTCTAACGTATAACGTATAACGTATAACGTATAACGTATAACGTATAACGTATAACGTATAACGTATAACGTCTAACGTATAACGTATAACGTATAACGTATAACGTATAACGTATAACGTATAACGTATAACGTATGACGTATAACGTATAACGTAAAACGTATAACGTATAACGTATAACGTATAACGTATAACGCATAACGTAACACCTATAACGTATAAAGTATAACGTATAACGTATAACGTATAACGTATAACGTATAACGTATAACGTATAACGTATAACGTATAACGTATAACGTATATCGTATAACGTATAACGTATAACGTATAACGTATAACGTATAACTTGTAACGAAAAACGTATAACGAATAACGTAAAACGTATGAGGCATTACATGCTACGTATAAAGTATAACATTCAACGTAAAACGTATAACGTACAACGTATAACGTATAACGTGTAACGAAGAACGTATAAAGAATAACGTATAACGTATATCGTATAACGTACAACTTATAACGTATAACGTATAACGTATAACGTATAACGTATAACGTATAACGTATAACGTAAAACGTATAACGTATAACGTATAACGTATAACGTATAACGTATAACGTATAACGCATAATGTATAACGAATAACGTAAAACGTATAACGCATAATGTATAACGTATAACGTATAACGTATAACGTATAACGTATAACGTATAACGTATGACGTATAACGTATAACGTGTAACGTATAACATATAACGTATAACCTGTGACGTATAACGTATAACGTATAACGTATAACGTATAATGTATAACGTATAACATGTAACGTATAGCGTATAACGTATAACGTATAACGTATAACGTATAACGTATAACGTATAACGTATAACGTATAACGTATAACGTATAACGTATAACGTATAACGTATAACGTATTACGTATAACGTATAACGTATAACGTATAACGTATAACGTATAACGTATAACGTATAACGTATAACGTATAACGTATAACGTATAACGTATAACGTATAACGTATAACGTATAACGTATAACGTATAACGTATAACGTATAACGTATAACGTATAACGTATAACGTATAACGTATAACGTATAACGTCTAACGTATAACGTATAACGTATAACGTATAACGTATAACGTATAACGTATAACGTATAACGTATAACGTATAACGTATAACGTATAACGTATAACGTATAACGTATAACGTATAACGTATAACGTATAACGTAACACCTATAACGTATAAAGTATAACGTATAACGTATAACGTATAACGTATAACGTATAACGTATAACGTATAACGTATAACGTATATCGTATAACGTATAACGTATAACGTATAACGTATAACGTATAACTTGTAACGAAAAACGTATAACGAATAACGTAAAACGTATGAGGCATTACATGCTACGTATAAAGTGTAACATTCAACGTAAAACGTATAACGTATAACGTATAACGTATAACGTGTAACGAAGAACGTATAAAGAATAACGTATAACGTATATCGTATAACGTACAACTTATAACGTATAACGTACAACGTATGACGTATAACGTATAACGTATAACGTATAACGTATAACGTATAACGTATAACGTATAACGTATAACGTATAACGTATAACGTATAACGTATAACGTATAACGTATAACGTATAAAGTATAACGTATAACGTATAAAGTATAACGTATAACGTTTAACGTATAACGTATAACGTATAACGTATAACGTATAACGTATAACGTATAACGTATAACGTATAACGTATAACGTATAACGTATAACGTATAACGTATAACGTATAACGTATAACGTATAACGTATAACGTATAACGTATAACGTATAACGTATAACGTATAACGTATAACGTATAACGTATAACGTATAACGTATAACGTATAACGTATAACGTATAACGTATAACGTATAATGTATAACGTATAACGTGTAACGTATAACGTATAACGTATAACGTATAACGTATAACGTATAACGTATATCGTATAACGTATAACGTATAACGTATAACGTATAACGTATAACGTATAACGTATAACGTATAACGTATAACGTATAACGTATAACGTATGACGTATAACGTATAACGTGTAACGTATAACATATAACGTATAACCTGTGACGTATAACGTATAACGTATAACGTATAACGTATAATGTATAACGTATAACATGTAACGTATAGCGTATAACGTATAACGTATAACGTATAACGTATAACGTATAACGTATAACGTATAACGTATAACGTATAACGTATAACGTATTACGAATAACGTATAACGTATAACGTATAACGTATAACGTATAACGTATAACGTATGACGTATAACGTATAACGTGTAACGTATAACATATAACGTATAACCTGTGACGTATAACGTATAACGTATAACGTATAACGTATAATGTATAACGTATAACATGTAACGTATAGCGTATAACGTATAACGTATAACGTATAACGTATAACGTATAACGTATAACGTATAACGTATAACGTATAACGTATAACGTATAACGTATAACGTATAACGTATTACGTATAACGTATAACGTATAACGTATAACGTATAACGTATAACGTATAACGTACAACGTATAACGTATCACGTATAACGTATTACGAATAACGTATAACGTATAACGTATAACGTATTACGAATAACGTATAACGTATAACGTATAACGTATAACGTATAACGTATAACGTATAACGTATAACGTATAACGTATAAAGTATAACGTATAACGTATAAAGTATAACGTATAACGTTTAACGTATAACGTATAACGTATAACGTATAACGTATAACGTATAACGTATAACGTATAACGTATAACGTATAACGTATAACGTATAACGTATAACGTATAACGTATAACGTATAACGTATAACGTATAACGTATAACGTATAACGTATAACGTATAACGTATAACGTATAACGTATAACGTATAACGTATAACGTATAACGTATAACGTATAATGTATAACGTATAACATGTAACGTATAACGTATAACGTATAACGTATAACGTATAACGTATAACGTATATCGTATAACGTATAACGTATAACGTATAACGTATAACGTATAACGTATAACGTATAACGTATAACGTATAACGTATAACGTATGACGTATAACGTATAACGTGTAACGTATAACATATAACGTATAACCTGTGACGTATAACGTATAACGTATAACGTATAACGTATAATGTATAACGTATAACATGTAACGTATAGCGTATAACGTATAACGTATAACGTATAACGTATAACGTATAACGTATAACGTATAACGTATAACGTATAACGTATAACGTATAACGTATAACGTATTACGTATAACGTATAACGTATAACGTATAACGTATAACGTATAACGTATAACGTATAACGTATAACGTATAACGTATAACGTATAACGTATAACGTATAACGTATAACGTATAACGTATAACGTATAACGTATAACGTATAACGTATAACGTATAATGTATAGCGTATAGCGTATAACGTATAACGTATAACGTATATCGTATAACGTATAACGTATAACGTATATCGCATAACGTATAACGTATAACGTATAACCTATGACATATAACGTATAACGTATAACGTATAACGTATAACGTATAACGTATAACGTATAACGTATAACGTATAACCTATGACGTATAACGTATAACGTATAACGTATAACATGTAATGTATAACGTATAACGTATAATGTATAGCGTATAACGTATAACGTATAACGTATAACGTACAACGTATAACGTATCACGTATAACGTATTACGAATAACGTATAACGTATAACGTAAAACGTAACACCTATAACGTATAAAGTATAACGTATAACGTATTACGTATAACGTATAACGTATAACGTATATCGTATAACGTATAACGTATAACGTATAACGTATAACGTATAACGTATAACGTATAACGTATAACGTATAACGTATAACGTATAACGTATAACGTATAACGTATAACGTATAACGTAAAACGTATAACGTATAACGTATAACGTATAACGTATAACGTATAACGTATAACGTATAACGTATAGCGTATAACGTATAACGTATAACGTATAACGTATAACGTATAACGTCTAACGTATAACGTATAACGTATAACGTATAACGTATATCGTATAACGTATAACGTATAACGAATAACGTAAAACGTATAACGCATAATGTATAACGTATAACGTATAACGTATTACGTATAACCTATGACGTATAACGTATAACGTAACAACTATAACGTATAAAGTATAACGTATAACGTATAACGTATAACGTATAACGTATAACGTATAACGTATAACGTATAACGTAAAACGTATAACGTATAACGTATAACGTATAACGTATAACGTATAACGTATAACGTATAACGTATAGCGTATAACGCATAACGTATAACGTATAACGTATAACGTATAACGTCTAACGTATAACGTATAACGTATAACGTATAACGTATAACGTATAACGTATAACGTCTAACGAATAACGTATAACGTATAACGTATAACGTATATCGTATAACGTATAACGTATAACGTATAACGAATAACGTAAAACGTATAACGCATAATGTATAACGTATTACGTATAACGTATTACGTTTAACCTATGACGTATAACGTATAACGTATAACGTATAACTTGTAACGAAAAACGTATAACGAATAACGTAAAACGTATGACGCATTACATGCTACGTATAAAGTATAACATTCAACGTATAACCTATGACGTATAACATATAACTTGTAACGTATAACGTATAACGTATAACGTATAACCTATAACGTATAACGTATAACGTATAACGTATAACGTATAACGTATAACGTATAACGTATAACGTATAACGTATAACGTATAACGTATAACGTATAACGTATAAAGTATAACGTATAACGTATAACGTATAACGTATAACGTATAACGTATTACGTATAACGTATAACGTATAACGTATAACGTATAACGTATAACGTATAACGTATAACGTATAACGTATAACGTATAACGTATAACGTATAACGTATAACGTATAACGTATAACGTATAACGTATAACGTATAACGTATAACGTATAACGTCTAACGTATAACGTATAACGTATAACGTATAACGTATATCGTATAACGTATAACGTATAACGAATAACGTAAAACGTATAACGCATAATGTATAACGTATAACGTATAACGTATTACGTATAACCTATGACGTATAACGTATAACGTATAACGTATATCTTGTAACGAAAAACGTATAACGAATAACGTAAAACGTATGACGCATTACATGCTACGTATAAAGTATAACATTCAACGTATAACCTATGACGTATAACGTATAACTTGTAACGTATAACGTATAACGTATTACGTATAACGTATAACGTATAACGTATAACGTATAACGTATAACGTATAACGTATAACGTATAACGTATAACGTATAACGTATAACGTATAACGTATAACGTATAACGTATAACGTATATCGTATAACGTATAACGTATAACGAATAACGTAAAACGTATAACGCATAATGTATAACGTATAACGTATAACGTATTACGTATAACCTATGACGTATAACGTATAACGTATAACGTATATCTTGTAACGAAAAACGTATAACGAATAACGTAAAACGTATGACGCATTACATGCTACGTATAAAGTATAACATTCAACGTATAACCTATGACGTATAACGTATAACTTGTAACGTATAACGTATAACGTATAACGTATAACGTATAACGTATAACGTATAACGTATAACGTATAACGTATAACGTATAACGTATAACGTATAACGTATAACGTATAACGTATAACGTATAACGTATAACGTCTAACGTATAACGTATAACGTATAACGTATAACGTATAACGTATAACGTATAACGTATAACGTATAACGTATAACGTATAACGTATAACGTATAACGTATAACGTATAACGTATAACGTATAACGTATAACGTATAACGTATAACGTATAACGTATAACGTATAACGTATAACGTATAACGTATAACGTATAACGTATAACGTATAACGTATAACGTATAACGTATAACGTATAATGTATAACGTATAACATGTAACGTATAACGTATAACGTATAACGTATAACGTATAACGTATAACGTATATCGTATAACGTATAACGTATAACGTATAACGTATAACGTATAACGTATAACGTATAACGTATAACGTATAACGTATAACGTATAACGTATGACGTATAACGTATAACGTGTAACGTATAACATATAACGTATAACCTGTGACGTATAACGTATAACGTATAACGTATAACGTATAATGTATAACGTATAACATGTAACGTATAGCGTATAACGTATAACGTATAACGTATAACGTATAACGTATAACGTATAACGTATAACGTATAACGTATAACGTATTACGTATAACGTATAACGTATAACGTATAACGTATAACGTATAACGTATAACGTATAACGTATAACGTATAACGTATAACGTATAACGTATAACGTATAACGTATAACGTATAACGTATAACGTATAACGTATAACGTATAACGTATAACGTATAACGTATAACGTATAAAGTATAACGTACAACGTATAACGTATAACGTATAACGTATAACGTATAACGTATAACGTATAACGAATAACGTATAACGTATAACGTATAACGTATAACGTATAACGTATAACGTATAACGTATAACGTATAACATATAACGTATAACGTATAACGTATAACGTATAACGTATAACGTATAACGTATAACGTATAACGTATAACGTATAATGTATAGCGTACAACGTATAACGTATAACGTATATCGTATAACGTATAACGTATAACGTATATCGCATAACGTATAACGTATAACGTATAACCTATGACATATAACGTATAACGTATAACGTATAACGTATAACGTATAACGTATAACGTATAACGTATAACCTATGACGTATAACGTATAACGTATAACGTATAACATGTAATGTATAACGTATAACGTATAATGTATAGCGTATAACGTATAACGCATAACGTATAACGTACAACGTATAACATATAACGTATAACCTGTGACGTATAACGTATAACGTATAACGTATAACGTATAATGTATAACGTATAACATGTAACGTATAACGTATAACGTATAACGTATAACGTATAACGTATAACGTATAACGTATAACGTATAACGTATAACGTATAACGTATAACGTATAACGTATAACGTATAACGTATAACGTATAACGTATAACGTATAACGTATAACGTATAACGTATAACGTATAACGTATAACGTATAACGTATAACGTCTAACGTATAACGTATAACGTATAACGTATAACGTATAACGTATAACGTATAACGTATAACGTATAACGTATAACGTATAACGTATAACGTATAACGTATAACGTATAACCTATAACGTATAACGTATAACGTATAACGTATAACGTATAACGTATAACGTATAACGTATAACGTATAACGTATAACGTATAACGTATAACGTATAACGTATAACGTATAACGTATAACGTATAACGTATAACGTATAACGTATAACGTATAACGTATAACGTATAACGTATAACGTATAACGTATAACGTATAACGTATAACGTATAACGTATAACGTATAACGTATAACGTATAACGTATAACGTATAACGTATAACGTATAACGTATAACGTATAACGTATAACGTATAACGTATAATGTATAACGTATAACATGTAACGTATAACGTATAACGTATAACGTATAACGTATAACGTATAACGTATATCGTATAACGTATAACGTATAACGTATAACGTATAACGTATAACGTATAACGTATAACGTATAACGTATAACGTATAACGTATGACGTATAACGTATAACGTGTAACGTATAACATATAACGTATAACCTGTGACGTATAACGTATAACGTATAACGTATAACGTATAATGTATAACGTATAACATGTAACGTATAGCGTATAACGTATAACGTATAACGTATAACGTATAACGTATAACGTATAACGTATAACGTATAACGTATAACGTATAACGTATTACGTATAACGTATAACGTATAACGTATAACGTATAACGTATAACGTATAACGTATAACGTATAACGTATAACGTATAACGTATAACGTATAACGTATAACGTATAACGTATAACGTATAACGTATAACGTATAACGTATAACGTATAACGTATAACGTATAAAGTATAACGTACAACGTATAACGTATAACGTATAACGTATAACGTATAACGTATAACGTATAATGTATAGCGTATAACGTATAACGTATAACGTATATCGTATAACGTATAACGTATAACGTATATCGCATAACGTATAACGTATAACGTATAACCTATGACATATAACGTATAACGTATAACGTATAACGTATAACGTATAACGTATAACGTATAACGTATAACGTATAACGTATAACGTATAACCTATGACGTATAACGTATAACGTATAACGTATAACATGTAATGTATAACGTATAACGTATAATGTATAGCGTATAACGTATAACGTATAACGTATAACGTACAACGTATAACGTATCACGTATAACGTATTACGAATAACGTATAACGTATAACGTAAAACGTAACACCTATAACGTATAAAGTATAACGTATAACGTATTACGTATAACGTATAACGTATAACGTATATCGTATAACGTATAACGTATAACGTATAACGTATAACGTATAACGTATAACGTATAACGTATAACGTATAACGTATAACGTATAACGTATAACGTATAACGTATAACGTATAACGTATAACGTATAACGTAAAACGTATAACGTATAACGTATAACGTATAACGTATAACGTATAACGTATAACGTATAACGTATAGCGTATAACGTATAACGTATAACGTATAACGTATAACGTATAACGTCTAACGTATAACGTATAACGTATAACGTATAACGTATATCGTATAACGTATAACGTATAACGAATAACGTAAAACGTATAACGCATAATGTATAACGTATAACGTATAACGTATTACGTATAACCTATGACGTATAACGTATAACGTAACAACTATAACGTATAAAGTATAACGTATAACGTATAACGTATAACGTATAACGTATAACGTATAACGTATAACGTATAACGTAAAACGTATAACGTATAACGTATAACGTATAACGTATAACGTATAACGTATAACGTATAACGTATAGCGTATAACGCATAACGTATAACGTATAACGTATAACGTATAACGTCTAACGTATAACGTATAACGCATAACGTATAACGTATAACGTATAACGTATAACGTCTAACGTATAACGTATAACGTATAACGTATAACGTATATCGTATAACGTATAACGTATAACGTATAACGAATAACGTAAAACGTATAACGCATAATGTATAACGTATTACGTATAACGTATTACGTTTAACCTATGACGTATAACGTATAACGTATAACGTATAACTTGTAACGAAAAACGTATAACGAATAACGTAAAACGTATGACGCATTACATGCTACGTATAAAGTATAACATTCAACGTATAACCTATGACGTATAACATATAACTTGTAACGTATAACGTATAACGTATAACGTATAACCTATAACGTATAACGTATAACGTATAACGTATAACGTATAACGTATAACGTATAACGTATAACGTATAACGTATAACGTATAACGTATAACGTATAACGTATAAAGTATAACGTATAACGTATAACGTATAACGTATAACGTATAACGTATTACGTATAACGTATAACGTATAACGTATAACGTATAACGTATAACGTATAACGTATAACGTATAACGTATAACGTATAACGTATAACGTATAACGTATAACGTATAACGTATAACGTATAACGTATAACGTATAACGTCTAACGTATAACGTATAACGTATAACGTATAACGTATATCGTATAACGTATAACGTATAACGAATAACGTAAAACGTATAACGCATAATGTATAACGTATAACGTATAACGTATTACGTATAACCTATGACGTATAACGTATAACGTATAACGTATATCTTGTAACGAAAAACGTATAACGAATAACGTAAAACGTATGACGCATTACATGCTACGTATAAAGTATAACATTCAACGTATAACCTATGACGTATAACGTATAACTTGTAACGTATAACGTATAACGTATTACGTATAACGTATAACGTATAACGTATAACGTATAACGTATAACGTATAACGTATAACGTATAACGTATAACGTATAACGTATAACGTATAACGTATAACGTATAACGTATAACGTATATCGTATAACGTATAACGTATAACGAATAACGTAAAACGTATAACGCATAATGTATAACGTATAACGTATAACGTATTACGTATAACCTATGACGTATAACGTATAACGTATAACGTATATCTTGTAACGAAAAACGTATAACGAATAACGTAAAACGTATGACGCATTACATGCTACGTATAAAGTATAACATTCAACGTATAACCTATGACGTATAACGTATAACTTGTAACGTATAACGTATAACGTATAACGTATAACGTATAACGTATAACGTATAACGTATAACGTATAACGTATAACGTATAACGTATAACGTATAACGTATAACGTATAACGAATAACGTATAACGTATAACGTATAACGTCTAACGTATAACGTATAACGTATAACGTATAACGTATAACGTATAACGTATAACGTATAACGTATAACGTATAACGTATAACGTATAACGTATAACGTATAACGTATAACGTATAACGTATAACGTATAACGTATAACGTAACACCTATAGCGTATAAAGTATAACGTATAACGTATAACGTATAACGTATAACGTATAACGTATAACGTATAACGTATAACGTATATCGTATAACGTATAACGTATAACGTATAACGTATAACGTATAACTTGTAACGAAAAACGTATAACGAATAACGTAAAACGTATGAGGCATTACATGCTACGTATAAAGTGTAACATTCAACGTAAAACGTATAACGTATAACGTATAACGTATAACGTGTAACGAAGAACGTATAAAGAATAACGTATAACGTATATCGTATAACGTACAACTTATAACGTATAACGTACAACGTATGACGTATAACGTATAACGTATAACGTATAACGTATAACGTATAACGTATAACGTATAAAGTATAACGTATAACGTATAACGTATAACGTATAACGTAGAACGTACAACGTATAACATATAACGTATAACGTATAACGTATAACGTATAACGTAACGTAAAACGTATAACGTATAACGTATAACGTATAACGTATAACGTATAACGTATAAAGTATAAAGTATAACGTATAACGTTTAACGTATAACGTATAACGTATAACGTATAACGTATAACGTATAACGTATAACGTATAACGTATAACGTATAACGTATAACGTATAACGTATAACGTATAACGTATAACGTATAACGTATAACGTATAACGTATAACGTATAACGTATAACGTATAACGTATAACGTATAACGTATAACGTATAACGTATAACGTATAACGTATAATGTATAACGTATAACATGTAACGTATAACGTATAACGTATAACGTATAACGTATAACGTATAACGTATATCGTATAACGTATAACGTATAACGTATAACGTATAACGTATAACGTATAACGTATAACGTATAACGTATAACGTATAACGTATAACGTATGACGTATAACGTATAACGTGTAACGTATAACATATAACGTATAACCTGTGACGTATAACGTATAACGTATAACGTATAACGTATAATGTATAACGTATAACATGTAACGTATAGCGTATAACGTATAACGTATAACGTATAACGTATAACGTATAACGTATAACGTATAACGTATAACGTATAACGTATTACGTATAACGTATAACGTATAACGTATAACGTATAACGTATAACGTATAACGTATAACGTATAACGTATAACGTATAACGTATAACGTATAACGTATAACGTATAACGTATAACGTATAACGTATAACGTATAACGTATAACGTATAACGTATAACGTATAACGTATAAAGTATAACGTACAACGTATAACGTATAACGTATAACGTATAACGTATAACGTATAACGTATAACGTATAACGAATAACGTATAACGTATAACGTATAACGTATAAAACGTATAACGTATAACGTATAACATATAACGTATAACGTATAACGTATAACGTATAACGTATAACGTATAACGTATAACGTATAACGTATAACGTATAATGTATAGCGTATAACGTATAACGTATAACGTATATCGTATAACGTATAACGTATAACGTATATCGCATAACGTATAACGTATAACGTATAACCTATGACATATAACGTATAACGTATAACGTATAACGTATAACGTATAACGTATAACGTATAACGTATAACCTATGACGTATAACGTATAACGTATAACGTATAACATGTAATGTATAACGTATAACGTATAATGTATAGCGTATAACGTATAACGCATAACGTATAACGTACAACGTATAACATATAACGTATAACCTGTGACGTATAACGTATAACGTATAACGTATAACGTATAATGTATAACGTATAACATGTAACGTATAACGTATAACGTATAACGTATAACGTATAACGTATAACGTATAACGTATAACGTATAACGTATAACGTATAACGTATAACGTATAACGTATAACGTATAACGTATAACGTATAACGTATAACGTATAACGTATAACGTATAACGTATAACGTATAACGTATAACGTCTAACGTATAACGTATAACGTATAACGTATAACGTATAACGTATAACGTATAACGTATAACGTATAACGTATAACGTATAACGTATAACGTATAACGTATAACGTATAGCCTATAACGTATAACGTATAACGTATAACGTATAACGTATAACGTATAACGTATAACGTATAACGTATAACGTATAACGTATAACGTATAACGTATAACGTATAACGTATAACGTATAACGTATAACGTATAACGTATAACGTATAACGTATAACGTATAACGTATAACGTATAACGTATAACGTATAACGTATAACGTATAACGTATAACGTATAACGTATAACGTATAACGTATAACGTATAATGTATAACGTATAACATGTAACGTATAACGTATAACGTATAACGTATAACGTATAACGTATAACGTATATCGTATAACGTATAACGTATAACGTATAACGTATAACGTATAACGTATAACGTATAACGTATAACGTATAACGTATAACGTATGACGTATAACGTATAACGTGTAACGTATAACATATAACGTATAACCTGTGACGTATAACGTATAACGTATAACGTATAACGTATAATGTATAACGTATAACATGTAACGTATAGCGTATAACGTATAACGTATAACGTATAACGTATAACGTATAACGTATAACGTATAACGTATAACGTATAACGTATAACGTATAACGTATTACGTATAACGTATAACGTATAACGTATAACGTATAACGTATAACGTATAACGTATAACGTATAACGTATAACGTATAACGTATAACGTATAACGTATAACGTATAACGTATAACGTATAACGTATAACGTATAACGTATAACGTATAACGTATAACGTATAAAGTATAACGTACAACGTATAACGTATAACGTATAACGTATAACGTATAACGTATAACGTATAACGAATAACGTATAACGTATAACGTATAACGTATAACGTATAACGTATAACATATAACGTATAACGTATAACGTATAACGTATAACGTATAACGTATCACGTATAACGTATAACGTATAACGTATAATGTATAGCGTATAACGTATAACGTATAACGTATATCGTATAACGTATAACGTATAACGTATATCGCATAACGTATAACGTATAACGTATAACCTATGACATATAACGTATAACGTATAACGTATAACGTATAACGTATAACGTATAACGTATAACGTATAACGTATAACCTATGACGTATAACGTATAACGTATAACGTATAACATGTAATGTATAACGTATAACGTATAATGTATAGCGTATAACGTATAACGTATAACGTATAACGTACAACGTATAACGTATCACGTATAACGTATTACGAATAACGTATAACGTATAACGTAAAACGTAACACCTATAACGTATAAAGTATAACGTATAACGTATTACGTATAACGTATAACGTATAACGTATATCGTATAACGTATAACGTATAACGTATAACGTATAACTTGTAACGAAAAACGTATAACGAATAACGTAAAACGTATGACGCATTACATGCTACGTATAAAGTATAACATTCAACGTAAAACGTATAACGTACAACGTATAACGTATAACGTGTAACGAAGAACGTATAAAGAATAACGTATAACGTATATCGTATAACGTACAACTTATAACGTATAACGTATAACGTATAACGTATAACGTATAACGTATAACCTATAACGTAAAACGTATAACGTATAACGTATAACGTATAACGTATAACGTATAACGTATAACGTCTAACGTATAACGTATAACGTATAACGTATAACGTATAACGTATAACGTATAACGTATAACGTATAACGTATAACGTATAACGTATAACGTATAACGTATAACGTATAACGTATAACGTATAACGTATATGGTATAACGTATAACGTATAACGTATAACGTATAACGTATAACGTATAACGTATAACGTAAAACGTATAACGTATAACGTATAACGTATAACGTATAACGTATAACGCATAACGTATAACGTATAGCGTATAACGTATAACGTATAACGTATAACGTATAACGTATAACGTCTAACGTATAACGTATAACGTATAACGTATAACGTATATCGTATAACGTATAACGTATAACGAATAACGTAAAACGTATAACGCATAATGTATAACGTATAACGTATAACGTATTACGTATAACCTATGACGTATAACGTATAACGTAACAACTATAACGTATAAAGTATAACGTATAACGTATAACGTATAACGTATAACGTATAACGTATAACGTATAACGTAAAACGTATAACGTATAACGTATAACGTATAACGTATAACGTATAACGTATAACGTATAACGTATAGCGTATAACGCATAACGTATAACGTATAACGTATAACGTATAACGTCTAACGTATAACGTATAACGTATAACGTATAACGTATAACGTATAACGTATAACGTCTAACGTATAACGTATAACGTATAACGTATAACGTATATCGTATAACGTATAACGTATAACGTATAACGAATAACGTAAAACGTATAACGCATAATGTATAACGTATTACGTATAACGTATTACGTTTAACCTATGACGTATAACGTATAACGTATAACGTATAACTTGTAACGAAAAACGTATAACGAATAACGTAAAACGTATGACGCATTACATGCTACGTATAAAGTATAACATTCAACGTATAACCTATGACGTATAACATATAACTTGTAACGTATAACGTATAACGTATAACGTATAACCTATAACGTATAACGTATAACGTATAACGTATAACGTATAACGTATAACGTATAACGTATAACGTATAACGTATAACGTATAACGTATAACGTATAACGTATAACGTATAACGTATAACGTATAACGTATAACGTATAACGTATAACGTATAACGTATAACGTATAACGTATAACGTATAACGTATAACGTATAACGTATAACGTATAACGTATAACGTATAACGTCTAACGTATAACGTATAACGTATAACGTATAACGTATATCGTATAACGTATAACGTATAACGAATAACGTAAAACGTATAACGCATAATGTATAACGTATAACGTATAACGTATTACGTATAACCTATGACGTATAACGTATAACGTATAACGTATATCTTGTAACGAAAAACGTATAACGAATAACGTAAAACGTATGACGCATTACATGCTACGTATAAAGTATAACATTCAGCGTATAACCTATGACGTATAACGTATAACTTGTAACGTATAACGTATAACGTATAACGTATAACGTATAACGTATAACGTATAACGTATAACGTATAACGTATAACGTATAACGTATAACGTATAACGTATAACGTATAACGTATAACGTATAACGTATAACGTATAACGTATAACGTCTAACGTATAACGTATAACGTATAACGTATAACGTATAACGTATAACGTATAACGTATAACGTATAACGTATAACGTATAACGTATAACGTATAACGTATAACGTATAACGTATAACGTATAACGTATAACGTATAACGTAACACCTATAACGTATAAAGTATAACGTATAACGTATAACGTATAACGTATAACGTATAACGTATAACGTATAACGTATAACGTATATCGTATAACGTATAACGTATAACGTATAACGTATAACGTATAACTTGTAACGAAAAACGTATAACGAATAACGTAAAACGTATGAGGCATTACATGCTACGTATAAAGTGTAACATTCAACGTAAAACGTATAACGTATAACGTATAACGTATAACGTGTAACGAAGAACGAATAAAGAATAACGTATAACGTATATCGTATAACGTACAACTTATAACGTATAACGTACAACGTATGACGTATAACGTATAACGTATAACGTACAACGTATAAAGTATAAAGTATAACGTATAACGTTTAACGTATAACGTATAACGTATAACGTATAACGTATAACGTATAACGTATAACGTATAACGTATAACGTATAACGTATAACGTATAACGTATAACGTATAACGTATAACGTATAACGTATAACGTATAACGTATAACGTATAACGTATAACGTATAACGTATAACGTATAACGTATAACGTATAACGTATAACGTATAACGTATAACGTATAACGTATAACGTATAACGTATAACGTATAATGTATAACGTATAACATGTAACGTATAACGTATAACGTATAACGTATAACGTATAACGTATAACGTATATCGTATAACGTATAACGTATAACGTATAACGTATAACGTATAACGTATAACGTATAACGTATAACGTATAACGTATAACGTATAACGTATGACGTATAACGTATAACGTGTAACGTATAACATATAACGTATAACCTGTGACGTATAACGTATAACGTATAACGTATAACGTATAACGTATAATGTATAACGTATAACATGTAACGTATAGCGTATAACGTATAACGTATAACGTATAACGTATAACGTAAAACGTATAACGTATAACGTATAACGTATAACGTATTACGTATAACGTATAACGTATAACGTATAACGTATAACGTATAACGTATAACGTATAACGTATAACGTATAACGTATAACGTATAACGTATAACGTATAACGTATAACGTATAACGTATAACGTATAACGTATAACGTATAACGTATAACGTATAACGTATAACGTATAACGTATAAAGTATAACGTACAACGTATAACGTATAACGTATAACGTATAACGTATAACGTATAACGTATAACGAATAACGTATAACGTATAACGTATAACGTATAACGTATAACGTATAACGTATAACGTATAACGTATAACATATAACGTATAACGTATAACGTATAACGTATAACGTATAACGTATAACGTATAACGTATAACGTATAACGTATAACGTATAACGTATAACGTATAACGTATAACGTATAACGTATAACGTATCACGTATAACGTATAACGTATAACGTATAACGTATAACGTTTAACGTGTAACGAAGAACGTATAAAGAATAACGTATAACGTATATCGTATAACGTACAACTTATAACGTATAACGTACAACGTATAACGTATAACGTATATCGTATAACGTATAACGTATAACGTATAACGTATAACGTATAACGTATAACGTATAACGTATAACGTATAACGTATAACGTATAACGTATAACGTATAACGTATAAAGTATAACGTATAACGTATAACGTATAACGTATAACGTATAACGTATAACGTAGAACGTACAACGTATAACATATAACGTATAATGTATAACGTATAATGTATAACGTATAACGTATAACGTATAACGTATAACGTATAACGTATAACGTATAAAGTATAACGTATAACGTTTAACGTATAACGTATAACGTATAACGTATAACGTATAACGTATAACGTATAACGTATAACGTATAACGTATAACGTATAACGTATAACGTATAACGTATAACGTATAACGTATAACGTATAACGTATAACGTATAACGTATAACGTATAACGTATGACGTATAACGTATAACGTATAACGTATAACGTATAACGTATAACGTATAACGTATAACGTATAACGTATAACGTATAATGTATAACGTATAACATGTAACGTATAACGTATAACGTATAACGTATAACGTATAACGTATAACGTATAACGTATAACGTATATCGTATAACGTATAACGTATAACGTATAACGTATAACGTATAACGTATAACGTATAACGTATAACGTATAACGTATAACGTATAACGTATAACGTATAACGTATAACGTATAACGTATAACTTGTAACGTATAACGTATAACGTATAACGTATAACCTATAACGTATAACGTATAACGTATAACGTATAACGTATAACGTATAACGTATAACGTATAACGTATAACGTATAACGTATAACGTATAACGTATAACGTATAAAGTATAACGTATAACGTATAACGTATAACGTATAACGTATAACGTATTACGTATAACGTATAACGTATAACGTATAACGTATAACGTATAACGTATAACGTATAACGTATAACGTATAACGTATAACGTATAACGTATAACGTATGACGTATAACGTATAACGTATAACGTATAAAGTATAACGTATAATGTATAACGTATAACGTATAACGTATAACGTATTACGTATAACGTATAACGTATAAAGTATAACGTATAACGTATAACGTATAACGTATAACGTATAACGTATAACGTATAACGTATAACGTATAACGTATAACGTATAACGTATAACGTATAACGTATAACGTATAAAGTATAACGTATAACGTATAACGTATAACGTATAACGTTTAACGTGTAACGAATAACGTATAAAGAATAACGTATAACGTATATCGTATATCGTACAACTTATAACGTATAACGTACAACGTATAACGTATAACGTATATCGTATAACGTATAACGTATAACGTATAACGTATAACGTATAACGTATAACGTATAACGTATAACGTATAACGTATAACGTATAACGTATAACGTATAACGTATAACGTATAACGTATAAAGTATAACGTATAACGTATAACGTATAACGTATAACGTATAACGTATAACGTAGAACGTACAACGTATAACATATAACGTATAATGTATAACGTATAACGTATAACGTATAACGTATAACGTATAACGTATAACGTATAACGTATAACGTATAAAGTATAACGTATAACGTTTAACGTATAACGTATAACGTATAACGTATAACGTATAACGTATAACGTATAACGTATAACGTATAACGTATAACGTATAACGTATAACGTATAACGTATAACGTATAACGTATAACGTATAACGTATAACGTATAACGTATAACGTATGACGTATAACGTATAACGTATAACGTATAACGTATAACGTATAACCTATGACGTATAACGTATAACGTATAACGTATAACGTATAACGTATAATGTATAACGTATAACATGTAACGTATAACGTATAACGTATAACGTATAACGTATAACGTATAACGTATAACGTATATCGTATAACGTATAACGTATAACGTATAACGTATAACGTATAACGTATAACGTATAACGTATAACGTATAACGTATAACGTATAACGTATGACGTATAACGTATAACGTGTAACGTATAACATATAACGTATAACCTGTGACGTATAACGTATAACGTATAACGTATAACGTATAATGTATAACGTATAACATGTAACGTATAGCGTATAACGTATAACGTATAACGTATAACGTATAACGTATAACGTATAACGTATAACGTATAACGTATAACGTATAACGTATAACGTATAACGTATAACGTATTACGTATAACGTATAACGTATAACGTATAACGTATAACGTATAACGTATAACGTATAACGTATAACGTATAACGTATAACGTATAACGTATAACGTATAACGTATAACGTATAACGTATAACGTATAACGTATAACGTATAACGTATAACGTATAACGTATAACGTATAACGTATAACGTCTAACGTATAACGTATAACGTATAACGTATAACGTATAACGTATAACGTATAACGTATAACGTATAACGTATAACGTATAACGTATAACGTATAACGTATAACGTATAACGTATAACGTATAACGTATAACGTAACACCTATAACGTATAAAGTATAACGTATAACGTATAACGTATAACGTATAACGTATAACGTATAACGTATAACGTATAACGTATAACGTATATCGTATAACGTATAACGTATAACGTATAACGTATAACGTATAACTTGTAACGAAAAACGTATAACGAATAACGTAAAACGTATGAGGCATTACATGCTACGTATAAAGTATAACATTCAACGTAAAACGTATAACGTACAACGTATAACGTATAACGTGTAACGAAGAACGTATAAAGAATAACGTATAACGTATATCGTATAACGTACAACTTATAACGTATAACGTATAACGTATAACGTATAACGTATAACGTATAACGTATAACGTAAAACGTATAACGTATAACGTATAACGTATAACGTATAACGTATAACGTATAACGCATAATGTATAACGAATAACGTAAAACGTATAACGCATAATGTATAACGTATAACGTATAACGTATTACGTATAACCTATGACGTATAACGTATATCTTGTAACGAAAAACGTATAACGAATAACGTAAAACGTATGACGCATTACATGCTACGTATAAAGTATAACATTCAACGTATAACCTATGACGTATAACGTATAACGTATAACGTATAACGTATAACGTATTACGTATAACGTATAACGTATAACGTATAACGTATAACGTATAACGTATAACGTATAACGTATAACGTATAACGTATAACGTATAACGTATAATGTATAACGTATAACATGTAACGTATAGCGTATAACGTATAACGTATAACGTATAACGTATAACGTATAACGTATAACGTATAACGTATAACGTATAACGTATAACGTATAACGTATAACGTATAACGTATTACGTATAACGTATAACGTATAACGTATAACGTATAACGTATAACGTATAACGTATAACGTATAACGTATAACGTATAACGTATAACGTATAACGTATAACGTATAACGTATAACGTATAACGTATAACGTATAACGTATAACGTATAACGTATAACGTATAACGTATAACGTCTAACGTATAACGTATAACGTATAACGTATAACGTATAACGTATAACGTATAACGTATAACGTATGACGTATAACGTATAACGTAAAACGTATAACGTATAACGTATAACGTATAACGTATAACGCATAACGTAACACCTATAACGTATAAAGTATAACGTATAACGTATAACGTATAACGTACAACGTATAACGTATAACGTGTAACGAAGAACGTATAAAGAATAACGTATAACGTATATCGTATAACGTACAACTTATAACGTATAACGTACAACGTATGACGTATAACGTATAACGTATAACGTATAACGTATAACGTATAACGTATAACGTATAACGTATAACGTATAACGTATAACGTATAACGTATAACGTATAACGTATAACGTATAAAGTATAACGTATAACGTATAAAGTATAACGTATAACGTTTAACGTATAACGTATAACGTATAACGTATAACGTATAACGTATAACGTATAACGTATAACGTATAACGTATAACGTATAACGTATAACGTATAACGTATAACGTATAACGTATAACGTATAACGTATAACGTATAACGTATAACGTATAACGTATAACGTATAACGTATAACGTATAACGTATAACGTATAACGTATAACGTATAACGTATAATGTATAACGTATAACATGTAACGTATAACGTATAACGTATAACGTATAACGTATAACGTATAACGTATATCGTATAACGTATAACGTATAACGTATAACGTATAACGTATAACGTATAACGTATAACGTATAACGTATAACGTATAACGTATAACGTATGACGTATAACGTATAACGTGTAACGTATAACATATAACGTATAACCTGTGACGTATAACGTATAACGTATAACGTATAACGTATAATGTATAACGTATAACATGTAACGTATAGCGTATAACGTATAACGTATAACGTATAACGTATAACGTATAACGTATAACGTATAACGTATAACGTATAACGTATAACGTATAACGTATAACGTATTACGTATAACGTATAACGTATAACGTATAACGTATAACGTATAACGTATAACGTATAACGTATAACGTATAACGTATAACGTATAACGTATAACGTATAACGTATAACGTATAACGTATAACGTATAACGTATAACGTATAACGTATAACGTATAATGTATAGCGTATAACGTATAACGTATAACGTATATCGTATAACGTATAACGTATAACGTATATCGCATAACGTATAACGTATAACGTATAACCTATGACATATAACGTATAACGTATAACGTATAACGTATAACGTATAACGTATAACGTATAACGTATAACGTATAACCTATGACGTATAACGTATAACGTATAACGTATAACATGTAATGTATAACGTATAACGTATAATGTATAGCGTATAACGTATAACGTATAACGTATAACGTACAACGTATAACGTATCACGTATAACGTATTACGAATAACGTATAACGTATAACGTATAACGTATAACGTATAACGTATAACGTATGACGTATAACGTATAACGTGTAACGTATAACATATAACGTATAACCTGTGACGTATAACGTATAACGTATAACGTATAACGTATAATGTATAACGTATAACATGTAACGTATAGCGTATAACGTATAACGTATAACGTATAACGTATAACGTATAACGTATAACGTATAACGTATAACGTATAACGTATAACGTATAACGTATAACGTATTACGTATAACGTATAACGTATAACGTATAACGTATAACGTATAACGTATAACGTACAACGTATAACGTATCACGTATAACGTATTACGAATAACGTATAACGTATAACGTATAACGTATTACGAATAACGTATAACGTATAACGTATAACGTATAACGTATAACGTATAACGTATAACGTATAACGTATAACGTATAAAGTATAACGTATAACGTATAAAGTATAACGTATAACGTTTAACGTATAACGTATAACGTATAACGTATAACGTATAACGTATAACGTATAACGTATAACGTATAACGTATAACGTATAACGTATAACGTATAACGTATAACGTATAACGTATAACGTATAACGTATAACGTATAACGTATAACGTATAACGTATAACGTATAACGTATAACGTATAACGTATAACGTATAACGTATAACGTATAACGTATAACGTATAACGTATAATGTATAACGTATAACATGTAACGTATAACGTATAACGTATAACGTATAACGTATAACGTATAACGTATATCGTATAACGTATAACGTATAACGTATAACGTATAACGTATAACGTATAACGTATAACGTATAACGTATAACGTATAACGTATAACGTATGACGTATAACGTATAACGTGTAACGTATAACATATAACGTATAACCTGTGACGTATAACGTATAACGTATAACGTATAACGTATAATGTATAACGTATAACATGTAACGTATAGCGTATAACGTATAACGTATAACGTATAACGTATAACGTATAACGTATAACGTATAACGTATAACGTATAACGTATAACGTATAACGTATAACGTATTACGTATAACGTATAACGTATAACGTATAACGTATAACGTATAACGTATAACGTATAACGTATAACGTATAACGTATAACGTATAACGTATAACGTATAACGTATAACGTATAACGTATAACGTATAACGTATAACGTATAACGTATAACGTATAACGTATAATGTATAGCGTATAACGTATAACGTATAACGTATATCGTATAACGTATAACGTATATCGTATATCGCATAACGTATAACGTATAACGTATAACCTATGACATATAACGTATAACGTATAACGTATAACGTATAACGTATAACGTATAACGTATAACGTATAACGTATAACCTATGACGTATAACGTATAACGTATAACGTATAACATGTAATGTATAACGTATAACGTATAATGTATAGCGTATAACGTATAACGTATAACGTATAACGTACAACGTATAACGTATCACGTATAACGTATTACGAATAACGTATAACGTATAACGTAAAACGTAACACCTATAACGTATAAAGTATAACGTATAACGTATTACGTATAACGTATAACGTATAACGTATATCGTATAACGTATAACGTATAACGTATAACGTATAACGTATAACGTATAACGTATAACGTATAACGTATAACGTATAACGTATAACGTATAACGTATAACGTATAACGTATAACGTAAAACGTATAACGTATAACGTATAACGTATAACGTATAACGTATAACGTATAACGTATAACGTATAGCGTATAACGTATAACGTATAACGTATAACGTATAACGTATAACGTCTAACGTATAACGTATAACGTATAACGTATAACGTATATCGTATAACGTATAACGTATAACGAATAACGTAAAACGTATAACGCATAATGTATAACGTATAACGTATAACGTATTACGTATAACCTATGACGTATAACGTATAACGTAACAACTATAACGTATAAAGTATAACGTATAACGTATAACGTATAACGTATAACGTATAACGTATAACGTATAACGTATAACGTAAAACGTATAACGTATAACGTATAACGTATAACGTATAACGTATAACGTATAACGTATAACGTATAGCGTATAACGCATAACGTATAACGTATAACGTATAACGTATAACGTCTAACGTATAACGTATAACGTATAACGTATAACGTATAACGTATAACGTATAACGTCTAACGTATAACGTATAACGTATAACGTATAACGTATATCGTATAACGTATAACGTATAACGTATAACGAATAACGTAAAACGTATAACGCATAATGTATAACGTATTACGTATAACGTATTACGTTTAACCTATGACGTATAACGTATAACGTATAACGTATAACTTGTAACGAAAAACGTATAACGAATAACGTAAAACGTATGACGCATTACATGCTACGTATAAAGTATAACATTCAACGTATAACCTATGACGTATAACATATAACTTGTAACGTATAACGTATAACGTATAACGTATAACCTATAACGTATAACGTATAACGTATAACGTATAACGTATAACGTATAACGTATAACGTATAACGTATAACGTATAACGTATAACGTATAACGTATAACGTATAAAGTATAACGTATAACGTATAACGTATAACGTATAACGTATAACGTATTACGTATAACGTATAACGTATAACGTATAACGTATAACGTATAACGTATAACGTATAACGTATAACGTATAACGTATAACGTATAACGTATAACGTATAACGTATAACGTATAACGTATAACGTATAACGTATAACGTATAACGTATAACGTCTAACGTATAACGTATAACGTATAACGTATAACGTATATCGTATAACGTATAACGTATAACGAATAACGTAAAACGTATAACGCATAATGTATAACGTATAACGTATAACGTATTACGTATAACCTATGACGTATAACGTATAACGTATAACGTATATCTTGTAACGAAAAACGTATAACGAATAACGTAAAACGTATGACGCATTACATGCTACGTATAAAGTGTAACATTCAACGTATAACCTATGACGTATAACGTATAACTTGTAACGTATAACGTATAACGTATTACGTATAACGTATAACGTATAACGTATAACGTATAACGTATAACGTATAACGTATAACGTATAACGTATAACGTATAACGTATAACGTATAACGTATAACGTATAACGTATAACGTATATCGTATAACGTATAACGTATAACGAATAACGTAAAACGTATAACGCATAATGTATAACGTATAACGTATAACGTATTACGTATAACCTATGACGTATAACGTATAACGTATAACGTATATCTTGTAACGAAAAACGTATAACGAATAACGTAAAACGTATGACGCATTACATGCTACGTATAAAGTATAACATTCAACGTATAACCTATGACGTATAACGTATAACTTGTAACGTATAACGTATAACGTATAACGTATAACGTATAACGTATAACGTATAACGTATAACGTATAACGTATAACGTATAACGTATAACGTATAACGTATAACGTATAACGTATAACGTATAACGTATAACGTCTAACGTATAACGTATAACGTATAACGTATAACGTATAACGTATAACGTATAACGTATAACGTATAACGTATAACGTATAACGTATAACGTATAACGTATAACGTATAACGTATAACGTATAACGTATAACGTATAACGTATAACGTATAACGTAACACCTATAGCGTATAAAGTATAACGTATAACGTATAACGTATAACGTATAACGTATAACGTATAACGTATAACGTATAACGTATAACGTATATCGTATAACGTATAACGTATAACGTATAACGTATAACGTATAACTTGTAACGAAAAACGTATAACGAATAACGTAAAACGTATGAGGCATTACATGCTACGTATAAAGTGTAACATTCAACGTAAAACGTATAACGTATAACGTATAACGTATAACGTGTAACGAAGAACGTATAAAGAATAACGTATAACGTATATCGTATAACGTACAACTTATAACGTATAACGTACAACGTATGACGTATAACGTATAACGTATAACGTATAACGTATAACGTATAACGTATAACGTATAAAGTATAACGTATAACGTATAACGTATAACGTATAACGTAGAACGTACAACGTATAACATATAACGTATAACGTATAACGTATAACGTATAACGTAAAACGTATAACGTATAACGTATAACGTATAACGTATAACGTATAACGTATAAAGTATAAAGTATAACGTATAACGTTTAACGTATAACGTATAACGTATAACGTATAACGTATAACGTATAACGTATAACGTATAACGTATAACGTATAACGTATAACGTATAACGTATAACGTATAACGTATAACGTATAACGTATAACGTATAACGTATAACGTATAACGTATAACGTATAACGTATAACGTATAACGTATAACGTATAACGTATAACGTATAACGTATAACGTATAACGTATAATGTATAACGTATAACATGTAACGTATAACGTATAACGTATAACGTATAACGTATAACGTATAACGTATATCGTATAACGTATAACGTATAACGTATAACGTATAACGTATAACGTATAACGTATAACGTATAACGTATAACGTATAACGTATAACGTATGACGTATAACGTATAACGTGTAACGTATAACATATAACGTATAACCTGTGACGTATAACGTATAACGTATAACGTATAACGTATAATGTATAACGTATAACATGTAACGTATAGCGTATAACGTATAACGTATAACGTATAACGTATAACGTATAACGTATAACGTATAACGTATAACGTATAACGTATTACGTATAACGTATAACGTATAACGTATAACGTATAACGTATAACGTATAACGTATAACGTATAACGTATAACGTATAACGTATAACGTATAACGTATAACGTATAACGTATAACGTATAACGTATAACGTATAACGTATAACGTATAACGTATAAAGTATAACGTACAACGTATAACGTATAACGTATAACGTATAACGTATAACGTATAACGTATAACGAATAACGTATAACGTATAACGTATAACGTATAACGTATAACGTATAACGTATAACGTATAACGTATAACATATAACGTATAACGTATAACGTATAACGTATAACGTATAACGTATAACGTATAACGTATAACGTATAACGTATAATGTATAGCGTATAACGTATAACGTATAACGTATATCGTATAACGTATAACGTATAACGTATATCGCATAACGTATAACGTATAACGTATAACCTATGACATATAACGTATAACGTATAACGTATAACGTATAACGTATAACGTATAACGTATAACGTATAACCTATGACGTATAACGTATAACGTATAACGTATAACATGTAATGTATAACGTATAACGTATAATGTATAGCGTATAACGTATAACGCATAACGTATAACGTACAACGTATAACATATAACGTATAACCTGTGACGTATAACGTATAACGTATAACGTATAACGTATAATGTATAACGTATAACATGTAACGTATAACGTATAACGTATAACGTATAACGTATAACGTATAACGTATAACGTATAACGTATAACGTATAACGTATAACGTATAACGTATAACGTATAACGTATAACGTATAACGTATAACGTATAACGTATAACGTATAACGTATAACGTATAACGTATAACGTATAACGTATAACGTCTAACGTATAACGTATAACGTATAACGTATAACGTATAACGTATAACGTATAACGTATAACGTATAACGTATAACGTATAACGTATAACGTATAACGTATAACGTATAACCTATAACGTATAACGTATAACGTATAACGTATAACGTATAACGTATAACGTATAACGTATAACGTATAACGTATAACGTATAACGTATAACGTATAACGTATAACGTATAACGTATAACGTATAACGTATAACGTATAACGTATAACGTATAACGTATAACGTATAACGTATAACGTATAACGTATAACGTATAACGTATAACGTATAATGTATAACGTATAACATGTAACGTATAACGTATAACGTATAACGTATAACGTATAACGTATAACGTATATCGTATAACGTATAACGTATAACGTATAACGTATAACGTATAACGTATAACGTATAACGTATAACGTATAACGTATAACGTATGACGTATAACGTATAACGTGTAACGTATAACATATAACGTATAACCTGTGACGTATAACGTATAACGTATAACGTATAACGTATAATGTATAACGTATAACATGTAACGTATAGCGTATAACGTATAACGTATAACGTATAACGTATAACGTATAACGTATAACGTATAACGTATAACGTATAACGTATAACGTATAACGTATTACGTATAACGTATAACGTATAACGTATAACGTATAACGTATAACGTATAACGTATAACGTATAACGTATAACGTATAACGTATAACGTATAACGTATAACGTATAACGTATAACGTATAACGTATAACGTATAACGTATAACGTATAACGTATAACGTATAAAGTATAACGTACAACGTATAACGTATAACGTATAACGTATAACGTATAACGTATAACGTATAACGAATAACGTATAACGTATAACGTATAACGTATAACGTATAACGTATAACGTATAACATATAACGTATAACGTATAACGTATAACGTATAACGTATAACGTATCACGTATAACGTATAACGTATAACGTATAATGTATAGCGTATAACGTATAACGTATAACGTATATCGTATAACGTATAACGTATAACGTATATCGCATAACGTATAACGTATAACGTATAACCTATGACATATAACGTATAACGTATAACGTATAACGTATAACGTATAACGTATAACGTATAACGTATAACGTATAACCTATGACGTATAACGTATAACGTATAACGTATAACATGTAATGTATAACGTATAACGTATAATGTATAGCGTATAACGTATAACGTATAACGTATAACGTACAACGTATAACGTATCACGTATAACGTATTACGAATAACGTATAACGTATAACGTAAAACGTAACACCTATAACGTATAAAGTATAACGTATAACGTATTACGTATAACGTATAACGTATAACGTATATCGTATAACGTATAACGTATAACGTATAACGTATAACTTGTAACGAAAAACGTATAACGAATAACGTAAAACGTATGACGCATTACATGCTACGTATAAAGTATAACATTCAACGTAAAACGTATAACGTACAACGTATAACGTATAACGTGTAACGAAGAACGTATAAAGAATAACGTATAACGTATATCGTATAACGTACAACTTATAACGTATAACGTATAACGTATAACGTATAACGTATAACGTATAACCTATAACGTAAAACGTATAACGTATAACGTATAACGTATAACGTATAACGTATAACGTATAACGTCTAACGTATAACGTATAACGTATAACGTATAACGTATAACGTATAACGTATAACGTATAACGTATAACGTATAACGTATAACGTATAACGTATAACGTATAACGTATAACGTATAACGTATAACGTATATGGTATAACGTATAACGTATAACGTATAACGTATAACGTATAACGTATAACGTATAACGTAAAACGTATAACGTATAACGTATAACGTATAACGTATAACGTATAACGCATAACGTATAACGTATAGCGTATAACGTATAACGTATAACGTATAACGTATAACGTATAACGTCTAACGTATAACGTATAACGTATAACGTATAACGTATATCGTATAACGTATAACGTATAACGAATAACGTAAAACGTATAACGCATAATGTATAACGTATAACGTATAACGTATTACGTATAACCTATGACGTATAACGTATAACGTAACAACTATAACGTATAAAGTATAACGTATAACGTATAACGTATAACGTATAACGTATAACGTATAACGTATAACGTAAAACGTATAACGTATAACGTATAACGTATAACGTATAACGTATAACGTATAACGTATAACGTATAGCGTATAACGCATAACGTATAACGTATAACGTATAACGTATAACGTCTAACGTATAACGTATAACGTATAACGTATAACGTATAACGTATAACGTATAACGTCTAACGTATAACGTATAACGTATAACGTATAACGTATATCGTATAACGTATAACGTATAACGTATAACGAATAACGTAAAACGTATAACGCATAATGTATAACGTATTACGTATAACGTATTACGTTTAACCTATGACGTATAACGTATAACGTATAACGTATAACTTGTAACGAAAAACGTATAACGAATAACGTAAAACGTATGACGCATTACATGCTACGTATAAAGTATAACATTCAACGTATAACCTATGACGTATAACATATAACTTGTAACGTATAACGTATAACGTATAACGTATAACCTATAACGTATAACGTATAACGTATAACGTATAACGTATAACGTATAACGTATAACGTATAACGTATAACGTATAACGTATAACGTATAACGTATAACGTATAACGTATAAAGTATAACGTATAACGTATAACGTATAACGTATAACGTATAACGTATTACGTATAACGTATAACGTATAACGTATAACGTATAACGTATAACGTATAACGTATAACGCATAACGTATAACGTATAACGTATAACGTATAACGTATAACGTATAACGTATAACGTATAACGTATAACGTATAACGTATAACGTATAACGTATAACGTCTAACGTATAACGTATAACGTATAACGTATAACGTATATCGTATAACGTATAACGTATTACGAATAACGTAAAACGTATAACGCATAATGTATAACGTATAACGTATAACGTATTACGTATAACCTATGACGTATAACGTATAACGTATAACGTATATCTTGTAACGAAAAACGTATAACGAATAACGTAAAACGTATGACGCATTACATGCTACGTATAAAGTATAACATTCAACGTATAACCTATGACGTATAACGTATAACTTGTAACGTATAACGTATAACGTATTACGTATAACGTATAACGTATAACGTATAACGTATAACGTATAACGTATAACGTATAACGTATATCGTATAACGTATAACGTATAACGTATAACGTATAACGTATAACGTCTAACGTATAACGTATAACGTATAACGTATAACGTATAACGTATAACGTATAACGTATAACGTATAACGTATAACGTATAACGTATAACGTATAACGTATAACGTATAACGTATAACGTATAACGTATAACGTATAACGTAACACCTATAACGTATAAAGTATAACGTATAACGTATAACGTATAACGTATAACGTATAACGTATAACGTATAACGTATAACGTATATCGTATAACGTATAACGTATAACGTATAACGTATAACGTATAACTTGTAACGAAAAACGTATAACGAATAACGTAAAACGTATGAGGCATTACATGCTACGTATAAAGTATAACATTCAACGTAAAACGTATAACGTACAACGTATAACGTATAACGTGTAACGAAGAACGTATAAAGAATAACGTATAACGTATATCGTATAACGTACAACTTATAACGTATAACGTATAACGTATAACGTATAACGTATAACGTATAACGTAAAACGTATAACGTATAACGTATAACGTATAACGTATAACGTATAACGTATAACGTATAACGTATAACGTATAACGTATAACGTATAACGTATAACGTATAACGTATAACGTATAACGTATAACGTATAACGTATTACGTATAACGTATAACGTATAACGTATAACGTATAACGTATAACGTATAACGTATAACGTATAACGTATAACGTATAACGTATAACGTATAACGTATAACGTATAACGTATAACGTATAACGTATAACGTATAACGTATAACGTATAACGTATAAAGTATAACGTACAACGTATAACGTATAACGTATAACGTATAACGTATAACGTATAACGTATAACGAATAACGTATAACGTATAACGTATAACGTATAACGTATAACGTATAACGTATAACGTATAACGTATAACATATAACGTATAACGTATAACGTATAACGTATAACGTATAACGTATAACGTATAACGTATAACGTATAACGTATAATGTATAGCGTATAACGTATAACGTATAACGTATAACGTATAACGTATAACGTAAAACGTATAACGTATAACGTATAACGTATAACGTATAACGTATAACGCATAACGTATAACGTATAGCGTATAACGTATAACGTATAACGTATAACGTATAACGTATAACGTCTAACGTATAACGTATAACGTATAACGTATAACGTAACAACTATAACGTATAAAGTATAACGTATAACGTATAACGTATAACGAATAACGTAAAACGTATGACGCATTACATGCTACGTATAAAGTATAACATTCAACGTATAACCTATGACGTATAACATATAACTTGTAACGTATAACGTATAACGTATAACGTATAACCTATAACGTATAACGTATAACGTATAACGTATAACGTATAACGTATAACGTATAACGTATAACGTATAACGTATAACGTATAACGTATAACGTATAACGTATAACGTATAAAGTATAACGTATAACGTATAACGTATAACGTATAACGTATAAAGAATAACGTATAACGTATATCGTATAACGTACAACTTATAACGTATAACGTACAACGTATGACGTATAACGTATAACGTATAACGTATAACGTATAACGTATAACGTATAACGTATAAAGTATAACGTATAACGTATAACGTATAACGTATAACGTAGAACGTACAACGTATAACATATAACGTATAACGTATAACGTATAACGTATAACGTATAACGTATAACGTATAACGTATAACGTATAACGTATAACGTATAACGTATAAAGTATAAAGTATAACGTATAACGTTTAACGTATAACGTATAACGTATAACGTATAACGTATAACGTATAACGTATAACGTATAACGTATAACGTATAACGTATAACGTATAACGTATAACGTATAACGTATAACGTATAACGTATAACGTATAACGTATAACGTATAACGTATAACGTATAACGTATAACGTATAACGTATAACGTATAACGTATAACGTATAACGTATAACGTATAACGTATAACGTATAACGTATAACGTATAACGTATAATGTATAACGTATAACATGTAACGTATAACGTATAACGTATAACGTATAACGTATAACGTATAACGTATATGGTATAACGTATAACGTATAACGTATAACGTATAACGTATAACGTATAACGTATAACGTATAACGTATAACGTATAACGTATAACGTATGACGTATAACGTATAACGTGTAACGTATAACATATAACGTATAACCTGTGACGTATAACGTATAACGTATAACGTATAACGTATAACATGTAACGTATAGCGTATAACGTATAACGTATAACGTATAACGTATAACGTATAACGTATAACGTATAACGTATAACGTATAACGTATTACGTATAACGTATAACGTATAACGTATAACGTATAACGTATAACGTATAACGTATAACGTATAACGTATAACGTATAACGTATAACGTATAACGTATAACGTATAACGTATAACGTATAACGTATAACGTATAACGTATAACGTATAACGTATAACGTATAAAGTATAACGTACAACGTATAACGTATAACGTATAACGTATAACGTATAACGTATAACGTATAACGAATAACGTATAACGTATAACGTATAACGTATAACGTATAACGTATAACGTATAACGTATAACGTATAACATATAACGTATAACGTATAACGTATAACGTATAACGTATAACGTATAACGTATAACGTATAACGTATAACGTATAATGTATAGCGTATAACGTATAACGTATAACGTATATCGTATAACGTATAACGTATAACGTATATCGCATAACGTATAACGTATAACGTATAACCTATGACATATAACGTATAACGTATAACGTATAACGTATAACGTATAACGTATAACGTATAACGTATAACCTATGACGTATAACGTATAACGTATAACGTATAACATGTAATGTATAACGTATAACGTATAATGTATAGCGTATAACGTATAACGCATAACGTATAACGTACAACGTATAACGTATCACGTATAACGTATTACGAATAACGTATAACGTATAACGTATAACGTATAACGTATAACTTGTAACGAAAAACGTATAACGAATAACGTAAAACGTATGACGCATTACATGCTACGTATAAAGTATAACATTCAACGTAAAACGTATAACGTACAACGTATAACGTATAACGTGTAACGAAGAACGTATAAAGAATAACGTATAACGTATATCGTATAACGTACAACTTATAACGTATAACGTATAACGTATAACGTATAACGTATAATGTATAACGTATAACATGTAACGTATAGCGTATAACGTATAACGTATAACGTATAACGTATAACGTATAACGTATAACGTATAACGTATAACGTATAACGTATTACGTATAACGTATAACGTATAACGTATAACGTATAACGTATAACGTATAACGTATAACGTATAACGTATTACGTATAACGTATAACGTATAACGTATAAAGAATAACGTACAACGTATAACGTATAACGTATAACGTATAACGTATAACGTATAACGTATAACGTATAACGTATAACGTATAACGTATAACGTATAACGTATAACGTATAACGTATAACGTATAACGAATAACGTATAACGTATAACATGTAACGTATAGCGTATAACGTATAACGTATAACGTGTAACGTATAACATATAACGTATAACCTGTGACGTATAACGTATAACGTATAACGTATAACGTATAATGTATAACGTATAACATGTAACGTATAGCGTATAACGTATAACGTATAACGTATAACGTATAACGTATAACGTATAACGTATAACGTATAACGTATAACGTATTACGTATAACGTATAACGTATAACGTATAACGTATAACGTATAACGTATAACGTATAACGTATAACGTATAACGTATAACGTATAACGTATAACGTATAACGTATAACGTATAACGTATAACGTATAACGTATAAGGTATAACGTATAACGTATAACGTATAAAGTATAACGTACAACGTATAACGTATAACGTATAACGTATAACGTATAACGTATAACGTATAACGAATAACGTATAACGTATAACGTATAACGTATAACGTATAACGTATAACGTATAACGTATAACGTATAACGTATAACGTATAACGTATAACGTATAACGTATAACGTATAACGTATAACGTATAACGTATAACGTATAACGTATAACGTATAACGTATAACGTATAACGTATAACGTATAACGTATAACGTATAACGTATAACGTATAACGTATAACGTATAACGTAAAACGTATAACGTATAACGTATAACGTATAACGTATAACGTATAACGTATAACGTATAACGTATAGCGTATAACGTATAACGTATAACGTATAACGTATAACGTATAACGTCTAACGTATAACGTATAACGTATAACGTATAACGTATATCGTATAACGTATAACGTATAACGAATAACGTAAAACGTATAACGCATAATGTATAACGTATAACGTATAACGTATTACGTATAACCTATGACGTATAACGTATAACGTAACAACTATAACGTATAAAGTATAACGTATAACGTATAACGTATAACGTATAACGTATAACGTATAACGTATAACGTAGAACGTACAACGTATAACATATAACGTATAAAGAATAACGTATAACGTATAACGTATAACGTACAACTTATAACGTATAACGTACAACGTATAACGTAGAACGTATAACGTATAACGTATAACGTATAACGTATAACGTATAACGTATAACGTATAACGTATAACGTATAACGTATAACGTATAACGTATAACGTATAACGTATAACGTATAACGTATAACGTATAAAGTATAACGTATAACGTATAACGTATAACGTAGAACGTACAACGTATAACATATAACGTATAATGTATAACGTATAACGTATAACGTAGAACGTATAACGTATAACGTATAACGTATAACGTATAACGTAGAACGTATAACGTATAACGTATAAAGTATAACGTATAACGTATAACGTATAACGTATAACGTATAACGTATAACGTATAACGTATAACGTATAACGTATAACGTATAACGTATAACGTATAACCTATAACGTATAACGTATATCGTATAACGTATAACGTATAACGTATAACATGTAACGTACAACGTATAACGTATACCGTATAACGTATAACTAATAACGTATAACGTATAACGAATATCGTACAACGTATAACGCATAACGTATAACGTATAACGTATAACGTATAACGTATAACGTATAACGTATAACGTATAACGTAGAACGTACAACGTATAACATATAACGTATAAAGAATAACGTATAACGTATAACGTATAACGTACAACTTATAACGTATAACGTACAACGTATAACGTAGAACGTATAACGTATAACGTATAACGTATAACGTACAACGTATAACGTATACCGTATAACGTATAACTAATAACGTATAACGTATAACGAATATCGTACAACGTATAACGCATAACGTATAACGTATAACGTATAACGTATATCGTATAACGTATAACGTATAACGAATAACGTAAAACGTATAACGCATAATGTATAACGTATAACGTATAACGTATTACGTATAACCTATGACGTATAACGTATAACGTAACAACTATAACGTATAAAGTATAACGTATAACGTATAACGTATAACGTATAACGTATAACGTATAACGTATAACGTATAACGTATAACGTATAACGTATAACGTATAACGTATAACGTATAACGTATAACGTATAACGTATAACGTATAACGTATGACGTATAACGTATAACGTATAACGTATAACGTATAACGTATAACGTATAACGTATAACGTATAACGTATAACGTATAACGTATAACGTATAACGTATAACGTATAACGTATAACGTCTAACGTATAACGTATATCGTATAACGTATAACGTATAACGTATAACGTATAACTTGTAACGAAAAACGTATAACGAATAACGTAAAACGTATGACGCATTACATGCTACGTATAAAGTATAACATTCAACGTAAAACGTATAACGTATAACGTATAACGTATAACGTGTAACGAAGAACGTATAAAGAATAACGTATAACGTAAAACGTATAACGTACAACTTATAACGTATAACGTACAACGTATAACGTAGAACGTATACCGTATAACGTAGAACGTATAACGTATAACGTATAACGTATAACGTATAACGTATAACGTATAACGTATAACGTATAACGTATAACGTATAACGTATAACGTATAACGTATAACGTATAACGTATAACGTATAACGTATAACGTATAACGTATAACGTATAATGTATAGCGTATAACGTATAACGTATAACGTATAACGTACAACGTATAACATATCACGTATAACGTATTACGAATAACGTATAACGTATAACGTATAACGTAACACCTATAACGTATAAAGTATAACGTATAACGTATAACGTATAACGTATAACGTATAACGTATAACGTATAACGTATAACGTATAACGTATAACGTATAGTGTATAACGTATAACGTATAACGTATAACGTATAACGTATAACGTATAACGTATAACGTATAACGTATAACGTATAACGTGTAACGTATAACGTGTAACGTATAACGTGTAACGTATAACGTGTAACGTATAACGTATAACGTATAACGTATAACGTGTAACGTATAACGTGTAACGTATAACGTATAACGTATAACGTATAACGTATAACGTATAACGTATAACGTATAACGTATAACGTATAACGTATAACGTATAACGTATAACGTATAACGTATAACGTATAACGTATAACGTATAACGTATAACGTATAACCTATGACGTATAACGTATAACGTATAACGTATAACGTATAACGTATAACGTATAACGCATAACGTATAACGTATAACGTATGACGTATAACGTATGACGTATAACGTATAACGTATAACGTATAACGTATAACATATAACGTATAACCTGTGACGTATAACGTATAACGTATAACGTATAACGTATAACGTATAACGTATAACGTATAACGTATAACGTATAACGTATAACGTATAACGTATAACGTATAACGTATAACGTATAACGTATAACGTATAACGTATAACGTATAACGTATAACGTATAACGTATAACGTATAACGTATAACGTATAACGTATAACGTATAACGTATAACGTATAACGTATAACGTATAACGTATAACGTATAACGTATAACGTATAACGTATAACGTATAACGTATAACGTATAACGTATAACGTATAACGTATAACGTATAACGTATAACGTATAACGTATAACGTATAACGTATAACGTATAACGTATAACGTATAACGTATAACGTATAACGTATAACGTATAACGTATAACGTATAACGTATAACGTATAACGTATAACGTATAACGTATAACGTATAACGTAAAACGTATAACGTATAACGTAACACCTATAACGTATAAAGTATAACGTATAACGTATAACGTATAACGTATAACGTATAACGTATAACGTATAACGTATATCGTATAACGTATAACGTATAACGTATAACGTATAACTTGTAACGAAAAACGTATAACGAATAACGTAAAACGTATGAGGCATTACATGCTACGTATAAAGTATAACATTCAACGTAAAACGTATAACGTATAACGTATAACGTATAACGTGTAACGAAGAACGTATAAAGAATAACGTATAACGTATATCGTATAACGTACAACTTATAACGTATAACGTACAACGTATAACGTATAAAGTATAACGTATAACGTATAACGTATATCGTATAACGTATGACGTATAACGTATAACATGTAACGTATAACGTATAACGTATAACGTATAACGTATAACGTATAACGTATAACGTATAACGTATAACGTATAACGTATAACGTATAACGTATAACGTATAACGTATAACGTATAACGTATAACGTATAACGTATAACGTGTAACGTACAGCGTATAACGTATACCGTACAACGTATAACTAATAACGTATAACGTATAACGAATATCGTACAACGTATAACGCATAACGTATAACGTATAACGTATAACGTATAACGCATAACGTATAACGTATAACGTATAACCTATGACGTATAACGTATAACGTATAACGTATAACGTATAACGTATAACGTATAAAGTATAACGTATAACCTATGACGTCTAACGTATAACGTGTAACGTATAACATGTAATGTATAACGTATAACGTATAATGTATAGCGTATAACGTATAACGTATAACGTATAACGTATAACGTACAACGTATAACGTATCACGTATAACGTATTACGAATAACGTATAACGTATAACGTATAACGTAACACCTATAACGTATAAAGTATAACGTATAACGAATAACGTAAAACGCAAAACGTATAACGTATAACGTATAACGTATAACGTATAACGTATACCTTATAACGTATAACGTATAACGTATAAAGTATAACGTATAACGTATAACGTATAACGTATAACGTAGAACGTACAACGTATAACATATAACGTATAACGTATAACGTATAATGTATAACGTATAACATGTAACGTATAACGTATAACGTATAACGTATAACGTATAACGTATAACGTATATCGTATAACGTATAACGTATAACGTATAACATGTAACGTACAACGTATAACGTATACCGTATAACGTATAACTAATAACGTATAACGTATAACGAATATCGTACAACGTATAACGCATAACGTATAACGTATAACGTATAACGTATAACGTATAACGCATAACGTATAACGTATAACGTATAACCTATGACGTATAACGTATAACGTATAACGTATAACGTATAACGTATAACGTATAACGTATAACGTATAACGTATAACGTATAACGTATAACGTATAACGTATAACGTATAACGTATAACGTATAACGTATAACGTATAATGTATAGCGTATAACGTATAACGTATAACGTATAACGTACAACGTATAACGTATCACGTATAACGTATTACGAATAACGTATAACGTATAACGTATAACGTAACACCTATAACGTATAAAGTATAACGTATAACGTATAACGTATAACGTATAACGTATAACGTATAACGTATAACGTATAACGTATAACGTATAACGTATAAAGTATAACGTATAACGTGTAACGTATAACGTATAACGAATAACGTATAACGTATAACGTATAACGTATAACGTATAACGTATAACGTATAACGTATAACGTATAACGTATAACGTATAACGTATAACGTATAACGTATAACGTATAACGTATAACGTATAACGTATAACGTATAACGTATAACGAAAAACGTATAAAGAATAACGTATAACGTATAACGTATAACGTATAACGTATAACGTATAACGTATAACGTAGAACGTACAACGTATAACATATAACGTATAACGTATAACGTATAATGTATAACGTATAACATGTAACGTATAACGTATAACGTATAACGTATAACGTATAACGTATAACGTATATCGTATAACGTATAACGTATAACGTATAACATGTAACGTACAACGTATAACGTATACCGTATAACGTGTAACTAATAACGTATAACGTATAACGAATATCGTACAACGTATAACGCATAACGTATAACGTATAACGTATAACGTATAACGTATAACGCATAACGTATAACGTATAACGTATAACCTATGACGTATAACGTATAACGTATAACGTATAACGTATAACGTATAACGTATAACGTATAACGTATAACCTATGACGTATAACGTATAACGTATAACGTATAACGTATAACGCATAACGTATAACGTATAACGTATGACGTATAACGTATGACGTATAACGTATAACGTATAACGTATAACGTATAACATATAACGTATAACCTGTGACGTATAACGTATAACGTATAACGTATAACGTATAACGTATAACGTATAACGTATAACGTATAACGTATAACGTATAACGTATAACGTATAACGTATAACGTATAACGTATAACGTATAACGTATAACGTATAACGTATAACGTATAACGTATAACGTATAACGTATAACGTATAACGTATAACGTATAACGTATAACGTATAACGTATAACGTATAACGTATAACGTATAACGTATAACGTATAACGTATAACGTATAACGTATAACGTATAACGTATAACGTATAACGTATAACGTATAACGTATAACGTATAACGTATAACGTATAACGTATAACGTATAACGTATAACGTATAAAGTATAACGTATAACGTGTAACGTATAACGTATAACGTATAACGTGTAACGTATAACGTATAACGTATAACGTATAACGTATAACGTATAACGTAACACCTATAACGTATAAAGTATAACGTATAACGTATAACGTATAACGTATAACGTATAACGTATAACGTATAACGTATATCGTATAACGTATAACGTATAACGTATAACGTATAACTTGTAACGAAAAACGTATAACGAATAACGTAAAACGTATGAGGCATTACATGCTACGTATAAAGTATAACATTCAACGTAAAACGTATAACGTATAACGTATAACGTATAACGTGTAACGAAGAACGTATAAAGAATAACGTATAACGTATATCGTATAACGTACAACTTATAACGTATAACGTACAACGTATAACGTATAAAGTATAACGTATAACGTATAACGTATATCGTATAACGTATGACGTATAACGTATAACATGTAACGTATAACGTATAACGTATAACGTATAACGTATAACGTATAACGTATAACGTATAACGTATAACGTATAACGTATAACGTATAACGTATAACGTATAACGTATAACGTATAACGTATAACGTGTAACGTACAGCGTATAACGTATACCGTACAACGTATAACTAATAACGTATAACGTATAACGAATATCGTACAACGTATAACGCATAACGTATAACGTATAACGTATAACGTATAACGCATAACGTATAACGTATAACGTATAACCTATGACGTATAACGTATAACGTATAACGTATAACGTATAACGTATAACGTATAAAGTATAACGTATAACCTATGACGTCTAACGTATAACGTGTAACGTATAACGTATAACGTATAACGTATAACGTATAACGTATAACGTATAACGTATAACGTATAACGTATAATGTATAGCGTATAACGTATAACGTATAACGTATAACGTACAACGTATAACGTATCACGTATAACGTATTACGAATAACGTATAACGTATAACGTATAACGTAACACCTATAACGTATAAAGTATAACGTATAACGTATAACGTATAACGTATAACGTATAACGTACAACTTATAACGTATAACGTACAACGTATAACGTAGAACGTATAACGTAGAACGTAGAACGTATAACGTATAACGTATAACGTATAACGTATAACGTATAACGTATAACGTATAACGTATAACGTATAACGTATAACGTATAACGTATAACGTATAACGTATAACGTATAACGTATAACGTATAACGTATAACGTATAACGTATAACGTATAACGTATAACGTATAACGTATAACGTATAACGTATAACGTATAACGTATAACGTATAACGTATAACGTAACACCTATAACGTATAAAGTATAACGTATAACGTATAACGTATAACGTATAACGTATAACGTATAACGTATAACGTATATCGTATAACGTATAACGTATAGCGTATAACGTATAACTTGTAACGAAGAACGTATAACGAATAACGTAAAACGTATGAGGCATTACATGCTACGTATAAAGTATAACATTCAACGTAAAACGTATAACGTATAACGTATAACGTATAACGTGTAACGAAGAACGTATAAAGAATAACGTATAACGTATATCGTATAACGTACAACTTATAACGTATAACGTACAACGTATATCGTATAAAGTATAACGTATAACGTATAACGTATAACGTATAACGTATAACGTATAACGTATAACGTATAACGTATAACGTATAACGTATAACGTATAACGTATAAAGTATAACGTATAACGTATAACGTATAACGTATAACGTATAACGTAGAACGTACAACGTATAACATATAACGTATAATGTATAACGTAGAACGTATAACTTATAACGTATAACGTATAACGTATAACGTATAACGTATAACGTATAACGTATAAAGTATAACGTATAACGTATAACGTATATCGTATAACGTATAACGTATAACGTATAACGTATAACGTATAACGTATAACGTATAACGTATAACGTATAACGTATAACGTATAACGTATAACGTGTAACGAAGAACGTATAAAGAATAACGTATAACGTATATCGTATAACGTACAACTTATAACGTATAACGTACAACGTATAACGTATAAAGTATAACGTGTAACGTATAACGTATAACGTATAACGTATAACGTATAACGTATAACGTATAACGTATAACGTATAACGTATAAAGTATAACGTATAACGTATAACGTATAACGTATAACGTATAACGTAGAACGTACAACGTATAACATATAACGTATAATGTATAACGTATAACGTATAACGTATATCGTATAACGTATAACGTATAACGTATAACGTATAACGTATAACGTATAACGTATAAAGTATAACGTATAACGTTTAACGTATAACGTATAACGTATAACGTATAACGTATAACGTATAACGTATAACGTATAACGTATAACGTATAACGTATATCGTATAACGTATAACGTATAACGTATAACGTATAACTTGTAACAAAAAACGTATAACGAATAACGTAAAACGTATGACGCATTACATGCTACGTATAAAGTATAACATTCAACGTAAAACGTATGACGCATTACATGCTACGTATAAAGTATAACATTCAACGTAAAACGTATAACGTATAACGTATAACGTATAACGTATAACGTATAACGTACAACTTATAACGTATAACGTACAACGTATAACGTGGAACGTATAACGTAGAACGTATAACGTATAACGTATAACGTATAACTTATAACGTATAACGTATAACGTATAACGTATAACGTATAACGTATAACGTATAACGTATAACGTATAACGTATAACGTATAACGTATAACGTATAACGTATAACGTATAACGTATAACGTATAACGTATAATGTATAGCGTATAACGTATAACGTATAACGTATAACGTACAACGTATAACGTATCACGTATAACGTATTACGAATAACGTATAACGTATAACGTATAACGTAACACCTATAACGTATAAAGTATAACGTATAACGTATAACGTATAACGTATAACGTATAACGTACAACTTATAACGTATAACGTACAACGTATAACGTAGAACGTATAACGTAGAACGTATAACGTATAACGTATAACGTATAACGTATAACGTATAACGTATAACGTATAACGTATAACGTATAACGTATAACGTATAACGTATAACGTATAACGTATAACGTATAACGTATAACGTATAACGTATAACGTATAACGTATAACGTATAACGTATAACGTATAACGTATAACGTATAACGTATAACGTATAACGTATAACGTATAACGTATAACGTATAACGTATAACGTATAACGTAACACCTATAACGTATAAAGTATAACGTATAACGTATAACGTATAACGTATAACGTATAACGTATAACGTATAACGTATATCGTATAACGTATAACGTATAGCGTATAACGTATAACTTGTAACGAAGAACGTATAACGAATAACGTAAAACGTATGAGGCATTACATGCTACGTATAAAGTATAACATTCAACGTAAAACGTATAACGTATAACGTATAACGTATAACGTGTAACGAAGAACGTATAAAGAATAACGTATAACGTATATCGTATAACGTACAACTTATAACGTATAACGTACAACGTATATCGTATAAAGTATAACGTATAACGTATAACGTATAACGTATAACGTATAACGTATAACGTATAACGTATAACGTATAACGTATAACGTATAACGTATAACGTATAAAGTATAACGTATAACGTATAACGTATAACGTATAACGTATAACGTAGAACGTACAACGTATAACATATAACGTATAATGTATAACGTAGAACGTATAACTTATAACGTATAACGTATATCGTATAACGTATAACGTATAACGTATAACGTATAACGTATAACGTATAACGTATAACGTATAACGTATAACGTATAACGTATAACGCATAACGTATAACGCATAACGTATAACGCATAACGTATAACGCATAACGTATAACGCATAACGTATAACGCATAACGTATAACGCATAACGTATAACGTATAACGTATAACGTATAACGTATAACGTATAACGTATAACGTATAACGTATAACGTATAACGTATAACGTATAACGTATAACGTATAACGTATAACGTATAACGTATAACGTATAACGTATAACGTATAACGTATAACGTATAACGTATAACGTATAACGTATAACGTATAACGTATAACGTTTAACGTATAACGTATAACGTATAACGTATAACGTATAACGTATAACGTATAACGTATAACGTATAACGTATAACGTATAACGTATATCGTATAACGTATAACGTATAACGTATAACGTATAACGTATAACTTGTAACAAAAAACGTATAACGAATAACGTAAAACGTATGACGCATTACATGCTACGTATAAAGTATAACATTCAACGTAAAACGTATGACGCATTACATGCTACGTATAAAGTATAACATTCAACGTAAAACGTATAACGTATAACGTATAACGTATAACGTATAACGTGTAACGGAGAACGTATAAAGAATAACGTATAACGTATAACGTATAACGTACAACTTATAACGTATAACGTACAACGTATAACGTAGAACGTATAACGTAGAACGTATAACGTATAACGTATAACGTATAACGTATAACGTATAACGTATAACGTATAACGTATAACGTATAACGTATAACGTATAACGTATAACGTATAACGTATAACGTATAACGTATAACGTATAACGTATAACGTATAACGTATAACGTATAACGTATAACGTATAACGTATAACGTATAACGTATAATGTATAGCGTATAACGTATAACGTATAACGTATAACGTACAACGTATAACGTATCACGTATAACGTATTACGAATAACGTATAACGTATAACGTATAACGTAACACCTATAACGTATAAAGTATAACGTATAACGTATAACGTATAACGTATAACGTATAACGTATAACGTATAACGTATAACGTATAACGTATAACGTATAAAGTATAACGTATAACGTATAACGTATAACGTATAACGAATAACGTATAACGTATAACGTATAACGTATAACGTATAACGTATAACGTATAACGTATAACGTATAACGTATAACGTATAACGTATAACGTATAACGTATAACGTATAACGTATAACGTATAACGTATAACGTATAACGAAAAACGTATAAAGAATAACGTATAACGTATAACGTATAACGTATAACGTATAACGTATAACGTATAACGTAGAACGTACAACGTATAACATATAACGTATAACGTATAACGTATAATGTATAACGTATAACATGTAACGTATAACGTATAACGTATAACGTATAACGTATAACGTATAACGTATATCGTATAACGTATAACGTATAACGTATAACATGTAACGTACAACGTATAACGTATACCGTATAACGTGTAACTTATAACGTATAACGTATAACGAATATCGTACAACGTATAACGCATAACGTATAACGTATAACGTATAACGTATAACGTATAACGCATAACGTATAACGTATAACGTATAACCTATGACGTATAACGTATAACGTATACCGTATAACGTATAACGTATAACGTATAACGTATAACGTATAACCTATGACGTATAACGTATAACGTATAACTTATAACATGTAATGTATAACGTATAACGTATAATGTATAGCGTATAACGTATAACGTATAACGTATAACGTACAACGTATAACGTATCACGTATAACGTATTACGAATAACGTATAACGTATAACGTATAACGTAACACCTATAACGTATAAAGTATAACGTATAACGTATAACGTATAACGTATAACGTATAACGTATAACGTATAACGTATATCGTATAACGTATAACGTATAACGTATAACGTATAACTTGTAACAAAAAACGTATAACGAATAACGTAAAACGTATGACGCATTACATGCTACGTATAAAGTATAACATTCAACGTAAAACGTATGACGCATTACATGCTACGTATAAAGTATAACATTCAACGTAAAACGTATAACGAATAACGTATAACGTATAAAGTATAACGTATAACGTTTAACGTATAACGTATAACGTATAACGTATAACGTATAACGTATAACGTATAACGTATAACGTATTACGTATAACGTATAACGTATAACGTATAACGTATAACGTATAACGTATAACGTATAACGTATAACGTATAACGAATAACGTATAACGTATAACGTATAACGTATAACGTATGACGTATAACGTATAACGTATAACGTATAACGTATAACGTATAACCTATGACGTATAACGTATAACGTATAACGTATAACGTATAACGTATAATGTATAACGTATAACATGTAACGTATAACGTATAACGTATAACGTATAACGTATAACGTATAACGTATAACGTATATCGTATAACGTATAACGTATTACGTATAACGTATAACGTATAACGTATAACGTATAACGTATAACGTATAACGTATAACGTATAACGTATAACGTATAACGTATAACGTATAACGTATAACGCATAATGTATAACGTATAACGTATATCGTATTACGTATAACCTATGACGTATAACGTATAACGTATAACGTATAACGTATAACGTATAACGCATAACGTATAACGTATAACGTATGACGTATGACGTATAACGTATGACGTATAACGTATAACGTATAACGTATAACATATAACGTATAACCTGTGACATAGAACGTATAACGTAAAACGTATAACGTATAATGTATAACGTATAACATGTAACGTATAGCGTATAACGTATAACGTATAACGTATAACGTATAACGTATAACGTATAACGTATAACGTATAACGTATAACGTATAACGTATAACGTATAACGTATAACGTATAACGTATAACGTATAACGTATAACGTATAACGTATAACGTATAACGTATAACGTATAACGTATAACGTATATCGTATAACGTATAACGTATAACGTATAACGTATAACGTATAACGTATAACGTATAACGTATAACGTATAACGCATAACGTATAACGCATAACGTATAACGCATAACGTATAACGCATAACGTATAACGCATAACGTATAACGCATAACGTATAACGCATAACGTATAACGCATAACGTATAACGCATAACGTATAACGTATAACGTATAACGTATAACGTATAACGTATAACGTATAACGTATAACGTATAACGTATAACGTATAACGTATAACGTATAACGTATAACGTATAACGTATAACGTATAACGTATAACGTATAACGTATAACGTATAACGTATAACGTATAACGTATAACGTATAACGTATAACGTATAACGTATAACGTTTAACGTATAACGTATAACGTATAACGTATAACGTATAACGTATAACGTATAACGTATAACGTATAACGTATAACGTATAACGTATATCGTATAACGTATAACGTATAACGTATAACGTATAACGTATAACTTGTAACAAAAAACGTATAACGAATAACGTAAAACGTATGACGCATTACATGCTACGTATAAAGTATAACATTCAACGTAAAACGTATGACGCATTACATGCTACGTATAAAGTATAACATTCAACGTAAAACGTATGACGCATTACATGCTACGTATAAAGTATAACATTCAACGTAAAACGTATAACGTATAACGTATAACGTATAACGTGTAACGGAGAACGTATAAAGAATAACGTATAACGTATAACGTATAACGTACAACTTATAACGTATAACGTACAACGTATAACGTAGAACGTATAACGTAGAACGTATAACGTATAACGTATAACGTATAACGTATAACGTATAACGTATAACGTATAACGTATAACGTATAACGTATAACGTATAACGTATAACGTATAACGTATAACGTATAACGTAGAACGTATAACGTATAACGTATAACGTATAACGTATAACGTATAACGTATAATGTATAGCGTATAACGTATAACGTATAACGTATAACGTACAACGTATAACGTATCACGTATAACGTATTACGAATAACGTATAACGTATAACGTATAACGTAACACCTATAACGTATAAAGTATAACGTATAACGTATAACGTATAACGTATAACGTATAACGTATAACGTATAACGTATAACGTATAACGTATAACGTATAAAGTATAACGTATAACGTATAACGTATAACGTATAACGAATAACGTATAACGTATAACGTATAACGTATAACGTATAACGTATAACGTATAACGTATAACGTATAACGTATAACGTATAACGTATAACGTATAACGTATAACGTATAACGTATAACGTATAACGTATAACGTATAACGTATAACGTATAACGTATAACGAAAAACGTATAAAGAATAACGTATAACGTATAACGTATAACGTATAACGTATAACGTATAACGTATAACGTAGAACGTACAACGTATAACATATAACGTATAACGTATAACGTATAATGTATAACGTATAACATGTAACGTATAACGTATAACGTATAACGTATAACGTATAACGTATAACGTATATCGTATAACGTATAACGTATAACGTATAACATGTAACGTACAACGTATAACGTATACCGTATAACGTGTAACTAATAACGTATAACGTATAACGAATATCGTACAACGTATAACGCATAACGTATAACGTATAACGTATAACGTATAACGTATAACGCATAACGTATAACGTATAACGTATAACCTATGACGTATAACGTATAACGTATAACGTATAACGTATAACGTATAACGTATAACGTATAACGTATAACCTATGACGTATAACGTATAACGTATAACGTATAACATGTAATGTATAACGTATAACGTATAATGTATAGCGTATAACGTATAACGTATAACGTATAACGTACAACTTATAACGTATAACGTACAACGTATAACGTGGAACGTATAACGTAGAACGTATAACGTATAACGTATAACGTATGACGTATAACGTATAACATGTAACGTATAACGTATAACGTATAACGTATAACGTATAACGTATAACGTATAACGTATAACGTATAACGTATAACGTATAACGTATAACGTATAACGTATAACGTATAACGTATAACGTATAACGTATAACGTATAACCTATAACGTATAACGTATAACGTATAACGTATAACGTATAACGTATAACGTGTAACGTATAACGTGTAACGTATAACGTATAACGTATAACGTATAACGTATAACGTATAACGTGTAACGTATAACGTATAACGTATAACGTATAACGTATAACGTATAACGTATAACGTATAACGTATAACGTATAACGTATAACGTATAACGTATAACGTATAACGTATAACGTATGACGTATAACGTATAACGTATAACGTATAACGTATAACGTATAACCTATGACGTATAACGTATAACGTATAACGTATAACGTATAACGTATAACGTATAACGCATAACGTATAACGTATAACGTATATCGTATAACGTATAACGTATAACGTATAACGTGTAACGTACAGCGTATAACGTATACCGTACAACGTATAACTAATAACGTATAACGTATAACGAATATCGTACAATGTATAACGCATAACGTATAACGTATAACGTATAACGTATAACGCATAACGTATAACGTATAACGTATAACCTATGACGTATAACGTATAACGTATAACGTATAACGTATAACGTATAACGTATAAAGTATAACGTATAACCTATGACGTCTAACGTATAACGTGTAACGTATAACATGTAATGTATAACGTATAACGTATAATGTATAGCGTATAACGTATAACGTATAACGTATAACGTACAACGTATAACGTATCACGTATAACGTATTACGAATAACGTATAACGTATAACGTATAACGTAACACCTATAACGTATAAAGTATAACGTATAACGAATAACGTAAAACGCAAAACGTATAACGTATAACGTATAACGTATAACGTATAACGTATAACGTATACCTTATAACGTATAACGTATAACGTATAAAGTATAACGTATAACGTATAACGTATAACGTATAACGTAGAACGTACAACGTATAACATATAACGTATAACGTATAACGTATAATGTATAACGTATAACATGTAACGTATAACGTATAACGTATAACGTATAACGTATAACGTATAACGTATATCGTATAACGTATAACGTATAACGTATAACATGTAACGTACAACGTATAACGTATACCGTATAACGTATAACTAATAACGTATAACGTATAACGAATATCGTACAACGTATAACGCATAACGTATAACGTATAACGTATAACGTATAACGTATAACGCATAACGTATAACGTATAACGTATAACCTATGACGTATAACGTATAACGTATAACGTATAACGTATAACGTATAACGTATAACGTATGACGTATAACCTATGACGTATAACGTATAACGTATAACGTATAACATGTAATGTATAACGTATAACGTATAATGTTTAGCGTATAACGTATAACGTATAACGTATAACGTACAACGTATAACGTATCACGTATAACGAATTACGAATAACGTATAACGTATAACGTATAACGTAACACCTATAACGTATAAAGTATAACGTATAATGTATAACGTATAACGTATAACGTATAACGTATAACGTATAACGTATATCGTATAACGTATAACGTATAACGTATAACGTATAACGTATAACTTGTAACAAAGAACGTATAACGAATAACGTAAAACGTATGACGCATTACATGCTACGTATAAAGTATAACATTCAACGTAAAACGTATGACGCATTACATGCTACGTATAAAGTATAACATTCAACGTAAAACGTATAACGTATAACGTATAACGTATAACGTGTAACGGAGAACGTATAAAGAATAACGTATAACGTATAACGTATAACGTACAACTTATAACGTATAACGTACAACGTATAACGTAGAACGTATAACGTAGAACGTATAACGTATAACGTATAACGTATAACGTATAACGTATAACGTATAACGTATAACGTATAACGTATAACGTATAACGTATAACGTATAACGTATAACGTATAACGTATAACGTATAACGTATAACGTATAACGTATAACGTATAACGTATAACGTATAACGTATAATGTATAGCGTATAACGTATAACGTATAACGTATAACGTACAACGTATAACGTATCACGTATAACGTATTACGAATAACGTATAACGTATAACGTATAACGTAACACCTATAACGTATAAAGTATAACGTATAACGTATAACGTATAACGTATAACGTATAACGTATAACGTATAACGTATAACGTATAACGTATAACGTATAACGTATAAAGTATAACGTATAACGTATAACGTATAACGTATAACGAATAACGTATAACGTATAACGTATAACGTATAACGTATAACGTATAACGTATAACGTATAACGTATAACGTATAACGTATAACGTATAACGTATAACGTATAACGTATAACGTATAACGTATAACGAAAAACGTATAAAGAATAACGTATAACGTATAACGTATAACGTATAACGTATAACGCATAACGTATAACGTATAACGTATAACCTATGACGTATAACGTATAACGTATAACGTATAACGTATAACGTATAACGTATAACGTATAACGTATAACCTATGACGTATAACGTATAACGTATAACGTATAACATGTAATGTATAACGTATAACGTATAACGTATAATGTATAGCGTATAACGTATAACGTATAACGTATAACGTACAACGTATAACGTATCACGTATAACGTATTACGAATAACGTATAACGTATAACGTATAACGTAACACCTATAACGTATAAAGTATAACGTATAACGTATAACGTATAACGTATAACGTATAACGTATAACGTATAACGTATATCGTATAACGTATAACGTATAACGTATAACGTATAACTTGTAACAAAAAACGTATAACGAATAACGTAAAACGTATGACGCATTACATGCTACGTATAAAGTATAACATTCAACGTAAAACGTATGACGCATTACATGCTACGTATAAAGTATAACATTCAACGTAAAACGTATGACGCATTACATGCTACGTATAAAGTATAACATTCAACGTAAAACGTATAACGTATAACGTATAACGTATAACGTATAACGTATAACGTACAACTTATAACGTATAACGTACAACGTATAACGTGGAACGTATAACGTAGAACGTATAACGTATAACGTATAACGTATAACTTATAACGTATAACGTATAACGTATAACGTATAACGTATAACGTATAACGTATAACGTATAACGTATAACGTATAACGTATAACGTATAACGTATAACGTATAACGTATAACGTATAACGTATAACGTATAACGTATAATGTATAGCGTATAACGTATAATGTATAACGTATAACGTACAACGTATAACGTATCACGTATAACGTATTACGAATAACGTATAACGTATAACGTATAACGTAACACCTATAACGTATAAAGTATAAAGTATAACGTATAACGTATAACGTATAACGTATAACGTACAACTTATAACGTATAACGTACAACGTATAACGTAGAACGTATAACGTAGAACGTATAACGTATAACGTATAACGTATAACGTATAACGTATAACGTATAACGTATAACGTATAACGTATAACGTATAACGTATAACGTATAACGTATAACGTATAACGTATAACGTATAACGTATAACGTATAACGTATAACGTATAACGTATAACGTATAACGTATAACGTATAACGTATAACGTATAACGTATAACGTATAACGTATAACGTATAACGTATAACGTATAACGTATAACGTATAACGTATAACGTATAACGTATAACGTATAACGTATAACGTAACACCTATAACGTATAAAGTATAACGTATAACGTATAACGTATAACGTATAACGTATAACGTATAACGTATATCGTATAACGTATAACGTATAACGTATAACGTATAACTTGTAACGAAAAACGTATAACGAATAACGTAAAACGTATGAGGCATTACATGCTACGTATAAAGTATAACATTCAACGTAAAACGTATAACGTATAACGTATAACGTATAACGTGTAACGAAGAACGTATAAAGAATAACGTATAACGTATATCGTATAACGTACAACTTATAACGTATAACGTACAACGTATAACGTATAAAGTATAACGTATAACGTATAACGTATAACGTATAACGTATAACGTATAACGTATAACGTATAACGTATAACGTATAACGTATAACGTATAACGTATAACGTATAAAGTATAACGTATAACGTATAACGTATAACGTATAACGTATAACGTAGAACGTACAACGTATAACATATAACGTATAATGTATAACGTATAACGTATAACTTATAACGTATAACGTATAACGTATAACGTATAACGTATAACGTATAACGTATAAAGTATAACGTATAACGTATAACGTATAACGTATAACGTATAACGTATAACGTATAACGTATAACGTATAACGTATAACGTATAACGCATAACGTATAACGTGTAACGAAGAACGTATAAAGAATAACGTATAACGTATATCGTATAACGTACAACTTATAACGTATAACGTACAACGTATAACGTATAAAGTATAACGTGTAACGTATAACGTATAACGTATAACGTATAACGTATAACGTATAACGTATAACGTATAACGTATAACGTATAACGTATAAAGTATAACGTATAACGTATAACGTATAACGTATAACGTATAACGTATAACGTAGAACGTAAACGTATAACATATAACGTATAATGTATAACGTATAACGTATAACGTATATCGTATAACGTATAACGTATAACGTATAACGTATAACGTATAACGTATAACGTATAACGTATAAAGTATAACGTATAACGTTTAACGTATAACGTATAACATATAACGTATAACGTATAACGTATAACGTATAACGTATAACGTATAACGTATTACGTATAACGTATAACGTATAACGTATAACGTATAACGTATAACGTATAACGTATAACGTATAACGTATAACGAATAACGTATAACGTATAACGTATAACGTATAACGTATGACGTATAACGTATAACGTATAACGTATAACGTATAACGTATAACCTATGACGTATAACGTATAACGTATAACGTATAACGTATAACGTATAACGTATAATGTATAACGTATAACATGTAACGTATAACGTATAACGTATAACGTATAACGTATAACGTATAACGTATAACGTATATCGTATAACGTATAACGTATAACGTATAACGTATAACGTATAACGTATAACGTATAACGTATAACGTATAACGTATAACGTATAACGTATAACGTATAACGTATAACGTATAACGTATAACGTATAACGCATAATGTATAACGTATAACGTATATCGTATTACGTATAACCTATGACGTATAACGTATAACGTATAACGTATAACGTATAACGTATAACGCATAACGTATAACGTATAACGTATGACGTATGACGTATAACGTATGACGTATAACGTATAACGTATAACGTATAACATATAACGTATAACCTGTGACATATAACGTATAACGTAAAACGTATAACGTATAATGTATAACGTATAACATGTAACGTATAGCGTATAACGTATAACGTATAACGTATAACGTATAACGTATAACGTATAACGTATAACGTATAACGTATAACGTATAACGTATAACGTATAACGTATAACGTATAACGTATAACGTATAACGTATAACGTATAACGTATAACGTATAACGTATAACGTATAACGTATATCGTATAACGTATAACGTATAACGTATAACGTATAACGTATAACGTATAACGTATAACGTATAACGTATAACGCATAACGTATAACGCATAACGTATAACGCATAACGTATAACGCATAACGTATAACGCATAACGTATAACGCATAACGTATAACGTATAACGTATAACGTATAACGTATAACGTATAACGTATAACGTATAACGTATAACGTATAACGTATAACGTATAACGTATAACGTATAACGTATAACGTATAACGTATAACGTATAACGTATAACGTATAACGTATAACGTATAACGTATAACGTATAACGTATAACGTATAACGTTTAACGTATAACGTATAACGTATAACGTATAACGTATAACGTATAACGTATAACGTATAACGTATAACGTATAACGTATAACGTATAACGTATAAAGTATAACGTATAACGTATAACGTATAACGTATAACGTATAACGTAGAACGTACAACGTATAACATATAACGTATAATGTATAACGTATAACGTATAACGTATAACGTATAACGTATAACGTATAAAGTATAACGTATAACGTATAACGTATAACGTATAACGTATAACGTATAACGTAGAACGTACAACGTATAACATATAACGTATAATGTATAACGTATAACGTATAACGTATAACGTATAACGTATAACGTATAACGTATAACGTATAACGTATAACGTATAACGTATAACGTATAACGTATAACGTATAACGTATAACGTATAACGTATAAAGTATAACGTATAACGTATAACGTATAACGTATAACGTATAACGTAGAACGTACAACGTATAACGTATAACGTATGACGTATAACGTATAACGTATAACGTATAACGTATAACGTATAACCTATGACGTATAACGTATAACGTATAACGTATAACGTATAACGTATAATGTATAACGTATAACATGTAACGTATAACGTATAACGTATAACGTATAACGTATAACGTATAACGTATAACGTATAACGTATATCGTATAACGTATAACGTATAACGTATAACGTATAACGTATAACGTATAACGTATAACGTAAAACGTATAACGTATAACGTATAACGTATGACGTATAACGTATAACGTATAACGTATAACGTATAACGTATAACGTATAACGTATAACGTATAACGTATAACGTATAAAGTCTAACGTATAACGTATAACGTATAACGTATAACGTATATCGTATAACGTATAACGTATAACGAATAACGTAAAACGTTTAACGCATAATGTATAACGTATAACGTATAACGTATTACGTATAACCTATGACGTATAACGTATAACGTATAACGTATAACTTGTAACGAAAAACGTATAACGAATAACGTAAAACGTATGACGCATTACATGCTACGTATAAAGTATAACATTCAACGTATAACCATGACGTATAACGTATAACTTGTAACGTATAACGTATAACGTATAACGTATAACCTATAACGTATAACGAATTACGTATAACGTATAACGTATAACGTATAACGTATAACGTATAACGTATAACGTATAACGTATAACGTATAACGTATAAAGTATAACGTATAACGTATAACGTATAACGTATAACGTATAACGTATTACGTATAACGTATAACGTATAACGTATAACGTATAACGTATAACGTATAACGTATAACGTATAACGTATAACGTATAACGTATAACGTATAACGTATAACGTATAACGTATAACGTATAACGTATAACGTATAACGTATAACGTATATCGTATAACGTATAACGTATAACGTATAACGTATAACGTATAACGTATAACGTATAACGTATAACGTATAACGTATAACGTATAACGTATAACGTATAACGTATATCGTATAACGTATAACGTATAACGTATAACGTATAACGTATAACGTATAACGTATAACGTATAACTTATAACGTATAACGTATAACGTATAACGTATAACGTATAACGTATAACGTATAACGTATAACGTATAACGTATAACGTATAACGTATAACGTATAACGTATAACGTATAACGTATAACGTCTAACGTATAACGTATAACGTATAACGTATAACGTATATCGTATAACGTATAACGTATAACGAATAACGTAAAACGTATAACGCATAATGTATAACGTATAACGTATAACGTATTACGTATAACCTATGACGTATAACGTATAACGTATAACGTATATCTTGTAACGAAAAACGTATAACGAATAACGTAAAACGTATGACGCATTACATGCTACGTATAAAGTATAACATTCAACGTATAACCTATGACGTATAACGTATAACTTGTAACGTATAACGTATAACGTATAACGTAAAACCTATAACGTATAACGTATAACGTATAACGTATAACGTATAACGTATAACGTATAACGTATAAAGTATAACGTATAACGTATAACGTACAACGTATAACGTATAACGTATTACGTATAACGTATAACGTATAACGTATAACGTATAACGTATAACGTATAACGTATAACGTATAACGTATAACGTATAACGTATAACGTATAAAGTATAACGTATAACGTATAACGTATAACGTATAACGTATAACGTATAACGTATAACTTGTAACGAAAAACGTATAACGTATAACGTATAACGTATAACGTATAACGTATAAAGTATAACGTATAACGTTTAACGTATAACGTATAACGTATAACGTATAACGTATAACGTATAACGTATAAAGTCTAACGTATAACTTATAACGTATAACGTATAACGTATATCGTATAACGTATAACGTATAACGAATAACGTAAAACGTTTAACGCATAATGTATAACGTATAACGTATAACGTATTACGTATAACCTATGACGTATAACGTATAACGTATAACGTATAACTTGTAACGAAAAACGTATAACGAATAACGTAAAACGTATGACGCATTACATGCTACGTATAAAGTATAACATTCAACGTATAACCTATGACGTATAACGTATAACTTGTAACGTATAACGTATAACGTATAACGTATAACCTATAACGTATAACGTATAACGTATAACGTATAACGTATAACGTATAACGTATAACGTATAACGTATAACGAATTACGTATAACGTATAACGTATAACGTATAACGTATAACGTATAACGTATAACGTATAACGTATAACGTATAACGTATAACGTATAACGTATAACGTATAACGTATAACGTATAACGTATAACGTATAACGTATAACGTATAACGTATAACGTATAACGTATAACGTATATCGTATAACGTATAACGTATAACGTATAACGTATAACGTATAACGTATAACGTATAACGTATAACTTATAACGTATAACGTATAACGTATAACGTATAACGTATAACGTATAACGTATAACGTATAACGTATAACGTATAACGTATAACGTATAACGTATAACGTATAACGTATAACGTATAACGTCTAACGTATAACGTATAACGTATAACGTATAACGTATATCGTATAACGTATAACGTATAACGAATAACGTAAAACGTATAACGCATAATGTATAACGTATAACGTATAACGTATAACGTATAACGTCTAACGTATAACGTATAACATATAACGTATAACGTATAACGTATAACGTATAACGTATAACGTATAACGTATATCGTATAACGTATAACGTATAACGAATAACGTAAAACGTATAACGCATAATGTATAACGTATAACGTATAACGTATTACGTATAACCTATGACGTATAACGTATAACGTAACAACTATAACGTATAAAGTATAACGTATAACGTATAACGTATAACGTATAACGTATAACGTATAACGTATAACGTATAACGTATTACGTATAACGTATAACGTATAACGTATAACGTATAACGTATAACGTATAACGTATAACGTATAACGTATAACGTATAACGTATAACGTATAAAGTATAACGTATAACGTATAACGTATAACGTATAACGTATAACGTATTACGTATAACGTATAACGTATAACGTATAACGTATAACGTATAACGTATAACGTATAACGTATAACGTATAACGTATAACGTATAACGTATAACGTATAACGTATAACGTATAACGTATAACGTATGACGTATGACGTATAACGTATAACGCGTAACGTATAACATATAACGTATAACCTGTGACGTATAACGTATAATGTATAACGTATAACGTATAATGTATAACGTATAACATGTAACGTATAGCGTATAACGTATAACGTATAACGTATAACGTATAACGTATAACGTATAACGTATAACGTATAACGTATAACGTATAACGTATAACGTATTACGTATAACGTATAACGTATAACGTATAACGTACAACGTATAACGTATAACGTATAACGTATAACGTATAACGTATAACGAATAACGTATAACGTATAACGTATAACGTATAACGTATAACGTGTAACGTATAACGTATAACGTAAAACGTATAACGTATAACGTATAACGTATAACGTATAACGTACAACGTATAACGGACAACGTATAACGTATCACGTATAACGTATCACGAATAACGTATAACGTATAACGTATAACGTATAACGTATAACGTATAACGTATAACGTATAACGTATAACGTATAACGTATAACGTATAACGTATAACGTAGAACGTACAACGTATAACATATAACGTATAATGTATAACGTATAACGTATAACGTATAACGTATAACGTATAACGTATAAAGTATAACGTATAACGTATAACGTATAACGTATAACGTATAACGTATAACGTATAACGTATAACGTATAACGTATAACGTATAACGTATAGCGTATAACGTATAACGTATAACGTATAACGTATAACGTATAACGTCTAACGTATAACGTATAACGTATAACGTATAACGTATATCGTATAACGTATAACGTATAACGAATAACGTAAAACGTATAACGCATAATGTATAACGTATAACGTACAACGTATTACGTATAACCTATGACGTATAACGTATAACGTAAAAACTATAACGTATAAAGTATAACGTATAACGTATAACGTATAACGTATAACGTATAACGTATAACGTATAACGTATAACGTATAACGTATAACGTATAACGTATAACGTATAACGTATAACGTATAACGTATAACGTATAACGTATAACGTATAACGTATAACGTATACCGTATAACGTATAACGTATAACCTATAACGTATAACGTATAAGGTATAACGTATAACGAATAACGTATAACGTATAACGTATAACGTATAACGTATAACGTATAACGTATAACGCATAACGCATAACGCATAACGTATAACGTATAACGTATAACGTATAACGTATAACGTATAACGTATAACGTATAACGTATAACGTATAACGTATAACGTATAACGTATAACGTATAACGTATAACGTATATCGTATAACGTATAACGTATAACGTATAACGTATAACGTATAACGTATAACGTATAACGTATAACGTATAACGTATAACGTATAACGTATAACGTATAACGTATAACGTATAACGTATAACGTATAACGTATAACGTATAACGTATAACGTATAACGTATAACGTATAACGTCTAACGTATAACGTATAACGTATAACGTATAACGTATATCGTATAACGTATAACGTATAACGAATAACGTAAAACGTATAACGCATAATGTATAACGTATAACGTATAACGTATTACGTATAACCTATGACGTATAACGTCTAACGTATAACGTATATCTTGTAACGAAAAACGTATAACGAATAACGTAAAACGTTTGACGCATTACATGCTACGTATAAAGTATAACATTCAACGTATAACCTATGACGTATAACGTATAACTTGTAACGTATAACGTATAACGTATAACGTATAACCTATAACGTATAACGTATAACGTATAACGTATAACGTATAACGTATAACGTATAACGTATAACGTATAACGTATAACGTATAACGTATAACGTATTACGTATAACGTATAACGTATAACGTATAACGTATAACGTATAACGTATAACGTATAACGTATAACGTATAACGTATAACGTATAACGTATAACGTATAACGTATAACGTATAACGTATAACGTGTAACGTATAACGTATAACGTATAACGTATAACGTATAACGTATAACGTATAACGTCTAACGTATAACGTATAACATATAACGTATAACGTATAACGTATAACGTATAACGTATAACGTATAACGTATAACGTATAACGTATAACGTATAACGTATAACGTATAGCGTATAACGTATGACGTATAACGTATATCGTATAACGTATAACGTATAACGTATAACGCATAACGTATAACGTATAACGTATACCCTATGACCTATAACGTATAACGTATAACGTATAACGTATAACGTATAACGTATAACGTATAACGTATAACCTATGACGTATAACGTATAACGTATAACGTATAGCGTATAACGTATAACGTATAATGTATAACGTATAACGTATAACGTCTAACGTATAACGTATAACGTATAACGTATAACGTATATCGTATAACGTATAACGTATAACGAATAACGTAAAACGTATAACGCATAATGTATAACGTATAACGTATAACGTATTACGTATAACCTATGACGTATAACGTATAACGTAACAACTATAACGTATAAAGTATAACGTATAACGTATAACGTATAACGTATAACGTATAACGTATAACGTATAACGTATAACGTATAACGTATAACGTATAACGTATAACGTATAACGTATAACGTATAACGTATAACGTACAACGTATAACGTATCACGTATAACGTATTACGAATAACGTATAACATATAACGTATAACGTAACACCTATAACGTATAAAGTATAACGTATAACGTATAACGTATAACGTATAACGTATAACGTATAACGTATATCGTATAACGTATAACGTATAACGTATAACGTATAACGTATAACGTATAACCTATGACGTATAACGTATAACGTATAACGTATAGCGTATAACGTATAACGTATAATGTATAACGTATAACGTATAACGTCTAACGTATAACGTATAACGTATAACGTATAACGTATATCGTATAACGTATAACGTATAACGAATAACGTAAAACGTATAACGCATAATGTATAACGTATAACGTATAACGTATTACGTATAACCTATGACGTATAACGTATAACGTAACAACTATAACGTATAAAGTATAACGTATAACGTATAACGTATAACGTATAACGTATAACGTATAACGTATAACGTATTACGTATAACGTATAACGTATAACGTATAACGTATAACGTATAACGTATAACGTATAACGTATAACGTATAACGTATAACGTATAACGTATAAAGTATAACGTATAACGTATAACGTATAACGTATAACGTATAACGTATTACGTATAACGTATAACGTATAACGTATAACGTATAACGTATAACGTATAACGTATAACGTATAACGTATAACGTATAACGTATAACGTATAACGTATAACGTATAACGTATAACGTATAACGTATAACGTATAACGTATGACGTATGACGTATAACGTATAACGCGTAACGTATAACATATAACGTATAACCTGTGACGTATAACGTATAATGTATAACGTATAACGTATAATGTATAACGTATAACATGTAACGTATAGCGTATAACGTATAACGTATAACGTATAACGTATAACGTATAACGTATAACGTATAACGTATAACGTATAACGTATTACGTATAACGTATAACGTATAACGTATAACGTACAACGTATAACGTATAACGTATAACGTATAACGTATAACGTATAACGTATAACGTATAACGTATAACGTATAACGTATAACGTATAACGTGTAACGTATAACGTATAACGTAAAACGTATAACGTATAACGTATAACGTATAACGTATAACGTACAACGTATAACGTACAACGTATAACGTATCACGTATAACGTATCACGAATAACGTATAACGTATAACGTATAACGTATAACGTATAACGTATAACGTATAACGTATAACGTATAACGTATAACGTATAACGTATAACGTATAACGTAGAACGTACAACGTATAACATATAACGTATAATGTATAACGTATAACGTATAACGTATAACGTATAACGTATAACGTATAAAGTATAACGTATAACGTATAACGTATAACGTATAACGTATAACGTATAACGTATATCGTATAACGTATAACGTATAACGTATAACGTATAACGTATAACGTATAACGTATAACGTATAACGTATAACGTATAACGTATAACGTATAACGTATAACGTATAACGTATAACGTATAACGTATAACGTATAACGTATAACGTATAACGTATAACGTATAAAGTATAACGTATAACGTATAACGTATAACGTATAACGTATAACGTATAACGTATAACGTATAACGTATAACGTATAACGTATAACGTATAGCGTATAACGTATAACGTATAACGTATAACGTATAACGTATAACGTCTAACGTATAACGTATAACGTATAACGTATAACGTATATCGTATAACGTATAACGTATAACGAATAACGTAAAACGTATAACGCATAATGTATAACGTATAACGTACAACGTATTACGTATAACCTATGACGTATAACGTATAACGTAAAAACTATAACGTATAAAGTATAACGTATAACGTATAACGTATAACGTATAACGTATAACGTATAACGTATAACGTATAACGTATAACGTATAACGTATAACGTATAACGTATAACGTATAACGTATAACGTATAACGTATAACGTATAACGTATAACGTATAACGTATACCGTATAACGTATAACGTATAACCTATAACGTATAACGTATAAGGTATAACGTATAACGTATAACGTATAACGTATAACGTATAACGTATAACGTATAACGTATAACGCATAACGTATAACGCATAACGTATAACGTATAACGTATAACGTATAACGTATAACGTATAACGTATAACGTATAACGTATAACGTATAACGTATAACGTATAACGTATAACGTATAACGTATAACGTATATCGTATAACGTATAACGTATAACGTATAACGTATAACGTATAACGTATAACGTATAACGTATAACGTATAACGTATAACGTATAACGTATAACGTATAACGTATAACGTATAACGTATAACGTATAACGTATAACGTATAACGTATAACGTATAACGTATAACGTATAACGTCTAACGTATAACGTATAACGTATAACGTATAACGTATATCGTATAACGTATAACGTATAACGAATAACGTAAAACGTATAACGCATAATGTATAACGTATAACGTATAACGTATTACGTATAACCTATGACGTATAACGTATAACGTATAACGTATATCTTGTAACGAAAAACGTATAACGAATAACGTAAAACGTATGACGCATTACATGCTACGTATAAAGTATAACATTCAACGTATAACCTATGACGTATAACGTATAACTTGTAACGTATAACGTATAACGTATAACGTATAACCTATAACGTATAACGTATAACGTATAACGTATAACGTATAACGTATAACGTATAACGTATAACGTCTAACGTATAACGTATAACGTATAACGTATAACGTATATCGTATAACGTATAAAGTATAACGTATAACGTATAACGTATAACGTATAACGTATAACGTATAACGTATAACGTATAACGTATAACGTATAACGTATAACGTATAACGTATAACGTATAACGTATAACGTATAACGTATAACGTATAACGTAGAACGTACAACGTATAACATATAACGTATAATGTATAACGTATAACGTATAACGTATAACGTATAACGTATAACGTATAAAGTATAACGTATAACGTATAACGTATAACGTATAACGTATAACGTATAACGTATAACGTATAACGTATAACGTATAACGTATAACGTATAGCGTATAACGTATAACGTATAACGTATAACGTATAACGTATAACGTCTAACGTATAACGTATAACGTATAACGTATAACGTATATCGTATAACGTATAACGTATAACGAATAACGTAAAACGTATAACGCATAATGTATAACGTATAACGTACAACGTATTACGTATAACCTATGACGTATAACGTATAACGTAAAAACTATAACGTATAAAGTATAACGTATAACGTATAACGTATAACGTATAACGTATAACGTATAACGTATAACGTATAACGTATAACGTATAACGTATAACGTATAACGTATAACGTATAACGTATAACGTATAACGTATAACGTATAACGTATAACGTATACCGTATAACGTATAACGTATAACCTATAACGTATAACGTATAAGGTATAACGTATAACGTATAACGTATAACGTATAACGTATAACGTATAACGTATAACGTATAACGTATAACGCATAACGCATAACGCATAACGTATAACGTATAACGTATAACGTATAACGTATAACGTATAACGTATAACGTATAACGTATAACGTATAACGTATAACGTATAACGTATAACGTATAACGTATAACGTATAACGTATAACGTATAACGTATAACGTATAACGTATAACGTATAACGTGTAACGTATAACGTATAACGTATAACGTATAACGTATAACGTATAACGTATAACGTATAACGTATAACGTATAACGTATTACGTATAACGTATAACGTATAACGTATAACGTATAACGTATAACGTATAACGTATAACGTATAACGTATAACGTATAACGTATAACGTATAACGTATAACGTATAACGTATAACGTATAACGTATAACGTATAACGCATAACGTATAACGCATAACGTATAACGTATAACGTATAACGTATAACGTATAACGTATAACGTATAACGTATAACGTATAACGTATAACGTATAACGTATAACGTATAACGTATAACGTATAACGTATATCGTATAACGTATAACGTATAACGTATAACGTATAACGTATAACGTATAACGTATAACGTATAACGTATAACGTATAACGTATAACGTATAACGTATAACGTATAACGTATAACGTATAACGTATAACGTATAACGTATATCGTATAACGTATAACGTATAACGTATAACGTATAACGTATAACGTATAACGTATAACGTATAACGTATAACGTATAACGTATAACGTATAACGTATAACGTATAACGTATAACGTATAACGTATAACGTATAACGTATAACGTATAACGTATAACGTATAACGTATAACGTATAACGTATAACGTATAACGTCTAACGTATAACGTATAACGTATAACGTATAACGTATATCGTATAACGTATAACGTATAACGAATAACGTAAAACGTATAACGCATAATGTATAACGTATAACGTATAACGTATTACGTATAACCTATGACGTATAACGTATAACGTATAACGTATATCTTGTAACGAAAAACGTATAACGAATAACGTAAAACGTATGACGCATTACATGCTACGTATAAAGTATAACATTCAACGTATAACCTATGACGTATAACGTATAACTTGTAACGTATAACGTATAACGTATAACGTATAACCTATAACGTATAACGTATAACGTATAACGTATAACGTATAACGTATAACGTATAACGTATAACGTATAACGTATAACGTATAACGTATAACGTATAACGTATAAAGTATAACGTATAACGTATAACGTATAACGTATAACGTATAACGTATTACGTATAACGTATAACGTATAACGTATAACGTATAACGTATAACGTATAACGTATAACGTATAACGTATAACGTATAACGTATAACGTATAACGTATAACGTATAACGTATAACGTATAACGTATAACGTATGACGTATAACGTATAACGTGTAACGTATAACATATAACGTATAACCTGTGACGTATAACGTATAACGTATAACGTATAACGTATAATGTATAACGTATAACATGTAACGTATAGCGTATAACGTATAACGTATAACGTATAACGTATAACGTATAACGTATAACGTATAACGTATAACGTATAACGTATTACGTATAACGTATAACGTATAACGTATAACGTATAACGTATAACGTATAACGTATAACGTATAACGTATAACGTATAACGTATAACGTATAACGTATAACGTATAACGTATAACGTGTAACGTATAACGTATAACGTATAACGTATAACGTATAACGTATAACGTATAACGTCTAACGTATAACGTATAACATATAACGTATAACGTATAACGTATAACGTATAACGTATAACGTATAACGTATAACGTATAACGTATAACGTATAACGTATAGCGTATAACGTATGACGTATAACGTATATCGTATAACGTATAACGTATAACGTATAACGCATAACGTATAACGTATAACGTATACCCTATGACCTATAACGTATAACGTATAACGTATAACGTATAACGTATAACGTATAACGTATAACGTATAACCTATGACGTATAACGTATAACGTATAACGTATAGCGTATAACGTATAACGTATAATGTATAACGTATAACGTATAACGTCTAACGTATAACGTATAACGTATAACGTATAACGTATATCGTATAACGTATAACGTATAACGAATAACGTAAAACGTATAACGCATAATGTATAACGTATAACGTATAATGTATTACGTATTACCTATGACGTATAACGTATAACGTAACAACTATAACGTATAAAGTATAACGTATAACGTATAACGTATAACGTATAACGTATAACGTATAACGTATAACGTATAACGTATAACGTATAACGTATAACGTATAACGTATAACGTATAACGTATAACGTATAACGTATAACGTATAACGTCTAACGTATAACGTATAACGTATAACGTATAACGTATATCGTATAACGTATAACGTATAACGAATAACGTAAAACGTATAACGCATAATGTATAACGTATAACGTATAACGTATTACGTATAACCTATGACGTATAACGTATAACGTATAACGTATATCTTGTAACGAAAAACGTATAACGAATAACGTAAAACGTATGACGCATTACATGCTACGTATAAAGTATAACATTCAACGTATAACCTATGACGTATAACGTATAACTTGTAACGTATAACGTATAACGTATAACGTATAACCTATAACGTATAACGTATAACGTATAACGTATAACGTATAACGTATAACGTATAACGTATAACGTATAACGTATAACGTATAACGTATAACGTATAACGTATAACGTATAACGTATAAAGTATAACGTATAACGTATAACGTATAACGTATAACGTATAACGTATTACGTATAACGTATAACGTATAACGTATAACGTATAACGTATAACGTATAACGTATAACGTATAACGTATAACGTATAACGTATAACGTATAACGTATAACGTATAACGTATAACGTATAACGTATAACGTATGACGTATAACGTATAACGTGTAACGTATAACATATAACGTATAACCTGTGACGTATAACGTATAACGTATAACGTATAACGTATAATGTATAACGTATAACATGTAACGTATAGCGTATAACGTATAACGTATAACGTATAACGTATAACGTATAACGTATAACGTATAACGTATAACGTATAACGTATTACGTATAACGTATAACGTATAACGTATAACGTATAACGTATAACGTATAACGTATAACGTATAACGTATAACGTATAACGTATAACGTATAACGTATAACGTATAACGTATAACGTGTAACGTATAACGTATAACGTATAACGTATAACGTATAACGTATAACGTATAACGTCTAACGTATAACGTATAACATATAACGTATAACGTATAACGTATAACGTATAACGTATAACGTATAACGTATAACGTATAACGTATAACGTATAACGTATAGCGTATAACGTATGACGTATAACGTATATCGTATAACGTATAACGTATAACGTATAACGCATAACGTATAACGTATAACGTATACCCTATGACCTATAACGTATAACGTATAACGTATAACGTATAACGTATAACGTATAACGTATAACGTATAACCTATGACGTATAACGTATAACGTATAACGTATAGCGTATAACGTATAACGTATAATGTATAACGTATAACGTATAACGTCTAACGTATAACGTATAACGTATAACGTATAACGTATATCGTATAACGTATAACGTATAACGAATAACGTAAAACGTATAACGCATAATGTATAACGTATAACGTATAATGTATTACGTATAACCTATGACGTATAACGTATAACGTAACAACTATAACGTATAAAGTATAACGTATAACGTATAACGTATAACGTATAACGTATAACGTATAACGTATAACGTATAACGTATAACGTATAACGTATAACGTATAACGTATAACGTATAACGTATAACGTATAACGTATAACGTATAACGTACAACGTATAACGTATCACGTATAACGTATTACGAATAACGTATAACATATAACGTATAACGTAACACCTATAACGTATAAAGTATAACGTATAACGTATAACGTATAACGTATAACGTATAACGTATAACGTATATCGTATAACGTATAACGTATAACGTATAACGTATAACTTGTAACGAAAAACGTATAACGAATAACGTAAAACGTATGACGCATTACATGCTACGTATAAAGTATAACATTCAACGTAAAACGTATAACGTACAACGTATAACGTATAACGTGTAACGAAGAACGTATAACGCATAACATGTAATGTATAACGTATAACGTATAATGTATAACGTATAACGTATAACGTATAACGTACAAAGTATAACGTATCACGTATAACGTATTACGAATAACGTATAACGTATAACGTATAACGTAACAACTATAACGTATAAAGTATAACGTATAACGTATAACGTATAACGTATAACGTATAACGTATAACGTATAACGTATAACGTATAACGTATAACGTATAACGTATAACGTATAACGTATAACGTATAACGTATATCGTATAACGTATAACGTATAACGTATATCGTATAACTTGTAACGAAAAACGTATAACGAATAACGTAAAACGTATGACGCATTACATGCTACGTATAAAGTATAACATTCAACGTAAAACGTATAACGTACAACGTATAACAGATAACGTGTAACGAAGAACGTATAAAGTATAACATTCAACGTAAAACGTATAACGTACAACGTATAACAGATAACGTGTAACGAAGAACGTATAAAGAATAACGTATAACGTATATCGTATAACGTACAACTTATAACGTATAACGTACAACGTATAACGTATAACGTATAACGTATAACGTATAACGTCTAACGTATAACGTATAACGTATAACGTATGACGTATATCGTATAACGTATAACGTATAACGAATAACGTAAAACGTATAACGCATAATGTATAACGTATAACGTATAACGTATTACGTATAACCTATGACGTATAACGTATAACGTATAACGTATATCTTGTAACGAAAAACGTATAACGAATAACGTAAAACGTATGACGCATTACATGCTACGTATAAAGTATAACATTCAACGTATAACCTATGACGTATAACGTATAACTTGTAACGTATAACGTATAACGTATAACGTATAACCTATAACGTATAACGTATAACGTATAACGTATAACGTATAACGTATAACGTATAACGTATAACGTATAACGTATAACGTATAACGTATAACGTATAAAGTATAACGTATAACGTATAACGTATAACGTATAACGTATAACGTATTACGTATAACGTATAACGTATAACGTATAACGTATAACGTATAACGTATAACGTATAACGTATAACGTATAACGTATAACGTATAACGTATAACGTATAACGTATAACGTATAACGTATAACGTATAACGTATGACGTATAACGTATAACGTGTAACGTATAACATATAACGTATAACCTGTGACGTATAACGTATAACGTATAACGTATAACGTATAATGTATAATGTATAACATGTAACGTATAGCGTATAACGTATAACGTATAACGTATAACGTATAACGTATAACGTATAACGTATAACGTATAACGTATAACGTATTACGTATAACGTATAACGTATAACGTATAACGTATAACGTATAACGTATAACGTATAACGTATAACGTATAACGTATAACGTATAACGTATAACGTATAACGTATAACGTATAACGTATAACGTATAACGTATAACGTGTAACGTATAACGTATAACGTATAACGTATAACGTATAACGTATAACGTATAACGTATAACGTCTAACGTATAACGTATAACATATAACGTATAACGTATAACGTATAACGTATAACGTATAACGTATAACGTATAACGTATAACGTATAACGTATAACGTATAACGTATAGCGTATAACGTATGACGTATAACGTATATCGTATAACGTATAACGTATAACGTATAACGCATAACGTATAACGTATAACGTATACCCTATGACCTATAACGTATAACGTATAACGTATAACGTATAACGTATAACGTATAACGTATAACGTATAACCTATGACGTATAACGTATAACGTATAACGTATAGCGTATAACGTATAACGTATAATCTATAACGTATAACGTATAACGTCTAACGTATAACGTATAACGTATAACGTATAACGTATATCGTATAACGTATAACGTATAACGAATAACGTAAAACGTATAACGCATAATGTATAACGTATAACGTATAACGTATTACGTATAACCTATGACGTATAACGTATAACGTAACAACTATAACGTATAAAGTATAACGTATAACGTATAACGTATAACGTATAACGTATAACGTATAACGTATAACGTATAACGTATAACGTATAACGTATAACGTATAACGTATAACGTATAACGTATAACGTATAACGTATAACGTATAACGTATAACGTACAACGTATAACGTATCACGTATAACGTATTACGAATAACGTATAACATATAACGTATAACGTAACACCTATAACGTATAAAGTATAACGTATAACGTATAACGTATAACGTATAACGTATAACGTATAACGTATATCGTATAACGTATAACGTATAACGTATAACGTATAACTTGTAACGAAAAACGTATAACGAATAACGTAAAACGTATGACGCATTACATGCTACGTATAAAGTATAACATTCAACGTAAAACGTATAACGTACAACGTATAACGTATAACGTGTAACGAAGAACGTATAACGCATAACATGTAATGTATAACGTATAACGTATAATGTATAACCTATAACGTATAACGTATAACGTACAAAGTATAACGTATCACGTATAACGTATTACGAATAACGTATAACGTATAACGTATAACGTAACAACTATAACGTATAAAGTATAACGTATAACGTATAACGTATAACGTATAACGTATAACGTATAACGTATAACGTATAACGTATAACGTATAACGTATAACGTATAACGTATAACGTATAACGTATAACGTATATCGTATAACGTATAACGTATAACGTATAACGTATAACTTGTAACGAAAAACGTATAACGAATAACCTAAAACGTATGACGCATTACATGCTACGTATAAAGTATAACATTCAACGTAAAACGTATAACGTACAACGTATAACAGATAACGTGTAACGAAGAACGTATAAAGAATAACGTATAACGTATATCGTATAACGTACAACTTATAACGTATAACGTACAACGTATAACGTATAACGTATAACGTATAACGTAAAACGAATAACGTATAACGTATAACGTATAACGTATAACGTATAACGTATAACGTACAACGTATAACGTACAACGTATAACGTATCACGTATAACGTATCACGAATAACGTATAACGTATATCGTATAACGTACAACTTATAACGTATAACGTACAACGTATAACGTATAACGTATAACGTATAACGTAAAACGTATAACGTATAACGTATAACGTATAACGTATAACGTATAACGTATAACGTACAACGTATAACGTACAACGTATAACGTATCACGTATAACGTATCACGAATAACGTATAACGTATAACGTATAACGTATAACGTATAACGTATAACGTATAACGTATAACGTATAACGTATAACGTATAACGTATAACGTATAACGTATAACGTATAACGTATAACGTATAACGTATAACGTATAACGTATAACGTATAACGTATAACGTATAACGTATAACGTATAACGTATAACGTATAACGTATAACGTATAACGTATAACGTATAACGTATAACGTATAACGTATAACGTATAACGTATAACGTATAACGTATAACGTATAACGTATAACGTATAACGTATAACGTATAACGTATAACGTATAACGTATAACGTATAACGTATAACGTATAACGTATAACGTATAACGTATAACGTATAACGTATAACGTATAGCGTATAACGTATAACGTATAACGTATAACGTATAACGTATAACGTCTAACGTATAACGTATAACGTATAACGTATAACGTATATCGTATAACGTATAACGTATAACGAATAACGTAAAACGTATAACGCATAATGTATAACGTACAACGTATAACGTATTACGTATAACCTATGACGTATAACGTATAACGTAACAACTATAACGTATAAAGTATAACGTATAACGTATAACGTATAACGTATAACGTATAACGTATAACGTATAACGTATAACGTATAACGTATAACGTATAACGTATAACGTATAACGTATAACGTATAACGTATAACGTATAACGTATAACGTATAACGTATAACGTATAACGTATAACGTATAACGTATAACGTATAACGTATAACGTATAACGTATAACGTATAACGTATAACGTATACCGTATAACGTATAACGTATAACCTATAACGTATAACGTATAACGTATAACGTATAACGTATAACGTATAACGTATAACGTATAACGTATAACGTATAACGTATAACGTATAACGTATAACGTATAACGTATAACGTATAACGTATAACGTATAACGTATAACGTATAACGTATAACTTGTAACGAAAAACGTATAACGAATAACGTAAAACGTATGACGCATTACATGCTACGTATAAAGTATAACATTCAACGTAAAACGTATAACGTATAACGTATATCGTATAACGTATAACGTATAACGTATAACGCATAACGTATAACATGTAATGTATAACGTATAACGTATAATGTATAGCGTATAACGTATAACGTATAACGTATATCGTATAACGTATAACGTATAACGTATAACGTATAACGTATAACGTATAACGTATAACGTATAACGTATAACGTATATCGTATAACGTATAACGTATAACGTATAACGTATAACGTATAACGTATAACGTATAACGTATAACGTATAACGTATAACGTATAACGTATAACGTATAACGTATAACGTATACCGTATAACGTATAACGTATAACCTATAACGTATAACGTATAACGTACAACGTATAACGTATCACGTATAACGTATCACGAATAACGTATAACGTATAACGTATAACGTATAACGTATAACGTATAACGTATAACGTATAACGTATACCCTATGACCTATAACGTATAACGTATAACGTATAACGTATAACGTATAACGTATAACGTATAACGTATAACGTATAACGTATAACCTATGACGTATAACGTATAACGTATAACGTATAACATGTAATGTATAACGTATAACGTATAATGTATAGCGTATAACGTATAACGTATAACGTATATCGTATAACGTATAACGTATAACGTATAACGTATAACGTATAACGTATAACGTATAACGTATAACGTATAACGTATAACGTATAACGTATAACGTATAACGTATAACGTATAACGTATAACGTATAACGTATAACGTATAACGTATAACGTATAACGTATAACGTATAACGTATAACGTATAACGTATTACGTATAACGTATAACGTATAACGTATAACGTATAACGTATAACGTATAACGTATAACGTATAACGTATAACGTATAACGTATAACGTATAACGTATAACGTATAACGTATAACGTATAACGTATAACGTGTAACGTATAACGTATAACGTATAACGTATAACGTATAACGTATAACGTATAACGTCTAACGTATAACGTATAACATATAACGTATAACGTATAACGTATAACGTATAGCGTATAACATATGACGTATAACGTATATCGTATAACGTATAACGTATAACGTATAACGCATAACGTATAACGTATAACGTATACCCTATGACCTATAACGTATAACGTATAACGTATAACGTATAACGTATAACGTATAACGTATAACGTATAACGTATAACCTAAGACGTATAACGTATAACGTATAACGTATAGCGTATAACGTATAACGTATAATGTATAACGTATAACGTCTAACGTATAACGTATAACGTATAACGTATAACGTATATCGTATAACGTATAACGTATAACGAATAACGTAAAACGTATAACGCATAATGTATAACGTATAACGTATAACGTATTACGTATAACCTATGACGTATAACGTATAACGTAACAACTATAACGTATAAAGTATAACGTATAACGTATAACGTATAACGTATAACGTATAACGTATAACGTATAACGTATAACGTATAACGTATAACGTATAACGTATAACGTATAACGTATAACGTATAACGTATAACGTACAACGTATAACGTATCACGTATAACGTATTACGAATAACGTATAACATATAACGTATAACGTAACACCTATAACGTATAAAGTATAACGTATAACGTATAACGTATAACGTATAACGTATAACGTATAACGTATAACGTATAACGTATATCGTATAACGTATAACGTATAACGTATAACGTATAACTTGTAACGAAAAACGTATAACGAATAACGTAAAACGTATGACGCATTACATGCTACGTATAAAGTATAACATTCAACGTAAAACGTATAACGTACAACGTATAACGTATAACGTGTAACGAAGAACGTATAACGCATAACATGTAATGTATAACGTATAACGTATAATGTATAACGTATAACGTATAACGTATAACGTACAAAGTATAACGTATCACGTATAACGTATTACGAATAACGTATAACGTATAACGTATAACGTAACAACTATAACGTATAAAGTATAACGTATAACGTATAACGTATAACGTATAACGTATAACGTATAACGTATAACGTATAACGTATAACGTATAACGTATAACGTATAACGTATAACGTATAACGTATATCGTATAACGTATAACGTATAACGTATAACGTATAACTTGTAACGAAAAACGTATAACGAATAACGTAAAACGTATGACGCATTACATGCTACGTATAAAGTATAACATTCAACGTAAAACGTATAACGTACAACGTATAACAGATAACGTGTAACGAAGAACGTATAAAGAATAACGTATAACGTATATCGTATAACGTACAACTTATAACGTATAACGTACAACGTATAACGTATAACGTATAACGTATAACGTAAAACGAATAACGTATAACGTATAACGTATAACGTATAACGTATAACGTATAACGTACAACGTATAACGTACAACGTATAACGTATCACGTATAACGTATCACGAATAACGTATAACGTATAACGTATAACGTATAACGTATAACGTATAACGTATAACGTATAACGTATAACGTATAACGTATAACGTATAACGTATAACGTATAACGTATAACGTATAACGTATAACGTATAACGTATAACGTATAACGTATAACGTATAACGTATAACTTATAACGTATAACGTATAACGTATAACGTATAACGTATAACGTATAACGTATAACGTATAACGTATAACGTATAACGTATAACGTATAACGTATAACGTATAACGTATAACGTATAACGTATAACGTATAACGTATAACGTATAACGTATAACGTATAACGTATAACGTATAGCGTATAACGTATAACGTATAACGTATAACGTATAACGTATAACGTCTAACGTATAACGTATAACGTATAACGTATAACGTATATCGTATAACGTATAACGTATAACGAATAACGTATACCGTATAACGTATAACGTATAACCTATAACGTATAACGTATAACGTATAACGTATAACGTATAACGTATAACGTATAACGTATAACGTATAACGTATAACGTATAACGTATAACGTATAACGTATAACGTATAACGTATAACGTATAACGTATAACGTATAACTTGTAACGAAAAACGTATAACGAATAACGTAAAACGTATGACGCATTACATGCTACGTATAAAGTATAACATTCAACGTAAAACGTATAACGTATAACGTATATCGTATAACGTATAACGTATAACGTATAACGCATAACGTATAACATGTAATGTATAACGTATAACGTATAATGTATAGCGTATAACGTATAACGTATAACGTATATCGTATAACGTATAACGTATAACGTATAACGTATAACGTATAACGTATAACGTATAACGTATAACGTATAACGTATATCGTATAACGTATAACGTATAACGTATAACGTATAACGTATAACGTATAACGTATAACGTATAACGTATAACGTATAACGTATAACGTATAACGTATAACGTATAACGTATACCGTATAACGTATAACGTATAACCTATAACGTATAACGTATAACGTACAACGTATAACGTATCACGTATAACGTATCACGAATAACGTATAACGTATAACGTATAACGTATAACGTATAACGTATAACGTATAACGTATAACGTATACCCTATGACCTATAACGTATAACGTATAACGTATAACGTATAACGTATAACGTATAACGTATAACGTATAACGTATAACCTATGACGTATAACGTATAACGTATAACGTATAACATGTAATGTATAACGTATAACGTATAATGTATAGCGTATAACGTATAACGTATAACGTATATCGTATAACGTATAACGTATAACGTATAACGTATAACGTATAACGTATAACGTATAACGTATAACGTATAACGTATAACGTATAACGTATAACGTATAACGTATAACGTATAACGTATAACGTATAACGTATAACGTATAACGTATAACGTATAACGTATAACGTATAACGTATAACGTATAACGTATAACGTATAACGTCTAACGTATAACGTATAACGTATAACGTATAACGTATATCGTATAACGTATAACGTATAACGAATAACGTAAAACGTATAACGCATAATGTATAACGTATAACGTATAACGTATTACGTATAACCTATGACGTATAACGTATAACGTATAACGTATATCTTGTAACGAAAAACGTATAACGAATAACGTAAAACGTATGACGCATTACATGCTACGTATAAAGTATAACATTCAACGTATAACCTATGACGTATAACGTATAACTTGTAACGTATAACGTATAACGTATAACGTATAACGTATAACCTATAACGTATAACGTATAACGTATAACGTATAACGTATAACGTATAACGTATAACGTATAACGTATAACGTATAACGTATAACGTATAACGTATAACGTATAACGTATAACGTATAACGTATAACGTATAACGTATAACGTATAACGTCTAACGTATAACGTATAACATATAATGTATAACGTATAACGTATAACGTATAACGTATAACGTATAACGTATAACGTATAACGTATAACGAATAACGTATAGCGTATAACGTATAACGTATAACGTATATCGTATAACGTATAACGTATAACGTATAACGCATAACGTATAACGTATAACGTATACCCTATGACCTATAACGTATAACGTATAACGTATAACGTATAACGTATAACGTATAACGTATAACGTATAACGTATAACCTATGACGTATAACGTATAACGTATAACGTATAACGTATAACGTATAACGTATAACGTATAACGTATAACGTATAACGTATAACGTCTAACGTATAACGTATAAGGTATAACGTATAACGTATAACGTATAACGTATAACGTATAACGTATAACGTATAACGTATAACGTATAACGTATAACGTATAACGTATAACGTATAACGTATAACGTATAACGTATAACGTATAACGTATAACGTATAACGTATAACGTATAACGTATAACGTATAGCGTATAACGTATAACGTATAACGTATAACGTATAACGTATAACGTCTAACGTATAACGTATAACGTATAACGTATAACGTATATCGTATAACGTATAACGTATAACGAATAACGTAAAACGTATAACGCATAATGTATAACGTATAACGTATAACGTATTACGTATAACCTATGACGTATAACGTATAACGTAACAACTATAACGTATAAAGTATAACGTATAACGTATAACGTATAACGTATAACGTATAACGTATAACGTATAACGTATAACGTATAACGTATAACGTATAACGTATAACGTATAACGTATAACGTATAACGTATAACGTACAACGTATAACGTATCACGTATAACGTATTACGAATAACGTATAACATATAACGTATAACGTAACACCTATAACGTATAAAGTATAACGTATAACGTATAACGTATAACGTATAACGTATAACGTATAACGTATATCGTATAACGTATAACGTATAACGTATAACGTATAACTTGTAACGAAAAACGTATAACGAATAACGTAAAACGTATGACGCATTACATGCTACGTATAAAGTATAACATTCAACGTAAAACGTATAACGTACAACGTATAACGTATAACGTGTAACGAAGAACGTATAACGCATAACATGTAATGTATAACGTATAACGTATAATGTATAACGTATAACGTATAACGTATAACGTATAACGTACAAAGTATAACGTATCACGTATAACGTATTACGAATAACGTATAACGTATAACGTATAACGTAACAACTATAACGTATAAAGTATAACGTATAACGTATAACGTATAACGTATAACGTATAACGTATAACGTATAACGTATAACGTATAACGTATAACGTATAACGTATAACGTATAACGTATAACGTATATCGTATAACGTATAACGTATAACGTATAACGTATAACTTGTAACGAAAAACGTATAACGAATAACGTAAAACGTATGACGCATTACATGCTACGTATAAAGTATAACATTCAACGTAAAACGTATAACGTACAACGTATAACAGATAACGTGTAACGAAGAACGTATAAAGAATAACGTATAACGTATATCGTATAACGTACAACTTATAACGTATAACGTACAACGTATAACGTATAACGTATAACGTATAACGTAAAACGAATAACGTATAACGTATAACGTATAACGTATAACGTATAACGTATAACGTACAACGTATAACGTACAACGTATAACGTATCACGTATAACGTATCACGAATAACGTATAACGTATAACGTATAACGTATAACGTATAACGTATAACGTATAACGTATAACGTATAACGTATAACGTATAACGTATAACGTATAACGTATAACGTATAACGTATAACGTATAACGTATAACGTATAACGTATAACGTATAACGTATAACGTATAACGTATAACGTATAACTTATAACGTATAACGTATAACGTATAACGTATAACGTATAACGTATAACGTATAACGTATAACGTATAACGTATAACGTATAACGTATAACGTATAACGTATAACGTATAACGTATAACGTATAACGTATAACGTATAACGTATAACGTATAACGTATAACGTATAGCGTATAACGTATAACGTATAACGTATAACGTATAACGTATAACGTCTAACGTATAACGTATAACGTATAACGTATAACGTATATCGTATAACGTATAACGTATAACGAATAACGTAAAACGTATAACGCATAATGTATAACGTATAACGTATAACGTATTACGTATAACCTATGACGTATAACGTATAACGTAACAACTATAACGTATAAAGTATAACGTATAACGTATAACGTATAACGTAAAACGTATAACGTATAACGTATATCGTATAACGTATAACGTATAACGTATAACGCATAACGTATAACATGTAATGTATAACGTATAACGTATAATGTATAGCGTATAACGTATAACGTATAACGTATATCGTATAACGTATAACGTATAACGTATAACGTATAACGTATAACGTATAACGTATAACGTATAACGTATAACGTATATCGTATAACGTATAACGTATAACGTATAACGTATAACGTATAACGTATAACGTATAACGTATAACGTATAACGTATAACGTATAACGTATAACGTATAACGTATAACGTATACCGTATAACGTATAACGTATAACCTATAACGTATAACGTATAACGTACAACGTATAACGTATCACGTATAACGTATCACGAATAACGTATAACGTATAACGTATAACGTATAACGTATAACGTATAACGTATAACGTATAACGTATAACGTATAACGTATAACGTATAACGTATAACGTATAACGTATAACGTATAACGTATAACGTATAACCTATGACGTATAACGTATAACGTATAACGTATAACATGTAATGTATAACGTATAACGTATAATGTATAGCGTATAACGTATAACGTATAACGTATATCGTATAACGTATAACGTATAACGTATAACGTATAACGTATAACGTATAACGTATAACGTATAACGTATAACGTATAACGTATAACGTATAACGTATAACGTATAACGTATAACGTATAACGTATAACGTATAACGTATAACGTATAACGTATAACGTATAACGTATAACGTATAACGTATAACGTATAACGTCTAACGTATAACGTATAACGTATAACGTATAACGTATATCGTATAACGTATAACGTATAACGAATAACGTAAAACGTATAACGCATAATGTATAACGTATAACGTATAACGTATTACGTATAACCTATGACGTATAACGTATAACGTATAACGTATATCTTGTAACGAAAAACGTATAACGAATAACGTAAAACGTATGACGCATTACATGCTACGTATAAAGTATAACATTCAACGTATAACCTATGACGTATAACGTATAACTTGTAACGTATAACGTATAACGTATAACGTATAACGTATAACCTATAACGTATAACGTATAACGTATAACGTATAACGTATAACGTATAACGTATAACGTATAACGTATAACGTATAACGTATAACGTATAACGTATAACGTATAACGTATAACGTATAACGTATAACGTATAACGTATAACGTATAACGTCTAACGTATAACGTATAACATATAATGTATAACGTATAACGTATAACGTATAACGTATAACGTATAACGTATAACGTATAACGTATAACGTATAACGTATAGCGTATAACGTATAACGTATAACGTATATCGTATAACGTATAACGTATAACGTATAACGCATAACGTATAACGTATAACGTATACCCTATGACCTATAACGTATAACGTATAACGTATAACGTATAACGTGTAACGTATAACGTATAACGTATAACGTATAACCTATGACGTATAACGTATAACGTATAACGTATAACGTATAACGTATAACGTATAACGTATAACGTATAACGTATAACGTATAACGTCTAACGTATAACGTATAAGGTATAACGTATAACGTATAACGTATAACGTATAACGTATAACGTATAACGTATAACGTATAACGTATAACGTATAACGTATAACGTATAACGTATAACGTATAACGTATAACGTATAACGTATAACGTATAACGTATAACGTATAACGTATAACGTATAACGTATAACGTATAGCGTATAACGTATAACGTATAACGTATAACGTATAACGTATAACGTCTAACGTATAACGTATAACGTATAACGTATAACGTATATCGTATAACGTATAACGTATAACGAATAACGTAAAACGTATAACGCATAATGTATAACGTATAACGTATAACGTATTACGTATAACTTGTAACGAAAAACGTATAACGAATAACGTAAAACGTATGACGCATTACATGCTACGTATAAAGTATAACATTCAACGTAAAACGTATAACGTACAACGTATAACGTATAACGTGTAACGAAGAACGTATAACGCATAACATGTAATGTATAACGTATAACGTATAATGTATAACGTATAACGTATAACGTATAACGTACAAAGTATAACGTATCACGTATAACGTATTACGAATAACGTATAACGTATAACGTATAACGTAACAACTATAACGTATAAAGTATAACGTATAACGTATAACGTATAACGTATAACGTATAACGTATAACGTATAACGTATAACGTATAACGTATAACGTATAACGTATAACGTATAACGTATAACGTATAACGTATAACGTATAACGTATATCGTATAACGTATAACGTATAACGTATAACGTATAACTTGTAACGAAAAACGTATAACGAATAACGTAAAACGTATGACGCATTACATGCTACGTATAAAGTATAACATTCAACGTAAAACGTATAACGTACAACGTATAACGTATAACGTGTAACGAAGAACGTATAAAGTATAACGTATAACGTATATCGTATAACGTACAACTTATAACGTATAACGTACAACGTATAACGTATAACGTATAACGTATAACGTAAAACGTATAACGTATAACGTATAACGTATAACGTATAACGTATAACGTATAACGTATAACGTATAACGTACAACGTATAACGTACAACGTATAACGTATCACGTATAACGTATCACGAATAACGTATAACGTATAACGTATAACGTATAACGTATAACGTATAACGTATAACGTATAACGTATAACGTATAACGTATAACGTATAACGTATAACGTATAACGTATAACGTATAACGTATAACGTATAACGTATAACGTATAACGTATAACGTATAACGTATAACGTATAACGTATAACGTATAACGTATAACGTATAACGTATAACGTATAACGTATAACGTATAACGTATAACGTATAACGTATAACGTATAACGTATAACGTATAACGTATAACGTATAACGTATAACGTATAACGTATAACGTATAACGTATAACGTATAACGTATAACGTATAACGTATAACGTATAACGTATAACGTATAACGTATAACGTATAACGTATAACGTATAACGTATAACGTATAACGTATAACGTATAACGTATAGCGTATAACGTATAACGTATAACGTATAACGTATAACGTATAACGTATAACGTATAACGTATAGCGTATAACGTATAACGTATAACGTATAGCGTATAACGTATAACGTATAACGTATAACGTATAACGTATAACGTCTAACGTATAACGTATAACGTATAACGTATAACGTATATCGTATAACGTATAACGTATAACGAATAACGTAAAACGTATAACGCATAATGTATAACGTATAACGTATAACGTATTACGTATAACCTATGACGTATAACGTATAACGTAACAACTATAACGTATAAAGTATAACGTATAACGTATAACGTATAACGTATAACGTATAACGTATAACGTATAACGTATAACGTATAACGTATAACGTATAACGTATAACGTATAACGTATAACGTATAACGTATAACGTATAACGTATAACGTATACCGTATAACGTATAACCTATAACGTATAACGTATAACGTATAACGTATAACGTATAACGTATAACGTATAACGTATAACGTATAACGTATAACGTATAACGTATAACGTATAACGTATAACGTATAACGTATAACGTATAACGTATAACGTATAACGTATAACGTATAACGTATAACGTATAACGTATAACGTATAACGTATAACGTATAACGTATAACGTATAACGTATAACGTATAACGTATAACGTATATCGTATAACGTATAACGTATAACGTATAACGTATAACGTATAACGTATAACGTATAACGTATAACGTATAACGTATAACGTATAACGTATAACGTATAACGTATAACGTATAACGTATAACGTATAACGTATAACGTATAACGTATAACGTATAACGTATAACGTATAACGTATAACGTATAACGTATAACGTCTAACGTATAACGTATAACGTATAACGTATAACGTATATCGTATAACGTATAACGTATAACGAATAACGTAAAACGTATAACGCATAATGTATAACGTATAACGTATAACGTATTACGTATAACCTATGACGTATAACGTATAACGTATAACGTATATCTTGTAACGAAAAACGTATAACGAATAACGTAAAACGTATGACGCATTACATGCTACGTATAAAGTATAACATTCAACGTATAACCTATGACGTATAACGTATAACTTGTAACGTATAACGTATAACGTATAACGTATAACCTATAACGTATAACGTATAACGTATAACGTATAACGTATAACGTATAACGTATAACGTATAACGTATAACGTATAACGTATAACGTATAAAGTATAACGTATAACGTATAACGTATAACGTATAACGTATAACGTATTACGTATAACGTATAACGTATAACGTATAACGTATAACGTATAACGTATAACGTATAACGTATAACGTATAACGTATAACGTATAACGTATAACGTATAACGTATAACGTATAACGTATAACGTATAACGTATAACGTATGACGTATAACGTATAACGTGTAACGTATAACATATAACGTATAACCTGTGACGTATAACGTATAACGTATAACGTATAACGTATAATGTATAACGTATAACATGTAACGTATAGCGTATAACGTATAACGTATAACGTATAACGTATAACGTATAACGTATAACGTATAACGTATAACGTATAACGTATAACGTATTACGTATAACGTATAATGTATAACGTATAACGTATAACGTATAACGTATAACGTATAACGTATAACGTGTAACGAAGAACGTATAAAGAATAACGTATAACGTATATCGTATAACGTACAACTTATAACGTATAACGTATAACGTATATCGTATAACGTATAACGTATAACGTATAACGCATAACGTATAACGTATAACGTATACCCTATGACCTATAACGTATAACGTATAACGTATAACGTATAACGTATAACGTATAACGTCTAACGTATAACGTATAACGTATAACGTATAACGTATAACTTATAACGAATAACGTATAACGTATAACGTATAACGTATAACGTATAACGTATAACGTATAACGTATAACGTATAACGTATAAAGTATAACGTATAACGTATAACGTATAACGTATAACGAATAACGTATAACGTATAACGTATAACGTATAACGTATAACGTATAACGTATAACGTATAACGTATAACGTATAACGTATAACGTATAACGTATAACGTATAACGTATAACGTATAACGTATAACGTATAACGTATAACGTATAACGTATAACGTATAGCGTATAACGTATAACGTATAACGTATATCGTATAACGTATAACGTATAACGTATAACGCATAACGTATAACGTATAACGTATAACCTATGACCTATAACGTATAACGTATAACGTATAACGTATAACGTATAACGTATAACGTATAACGTATAACGTATAACCTATGACGTATAACGTATAACGTATAACGTATAACATGTAATGTATAACGTATAACGTATAATGTATAGCGTATAACGTATAAGGTATAACGTATAACGTACAACGTATAACGTATCACGTATAACGTATTACGAATAACGTATAACGTATAACGTATAACGTAACACCTATAACGTATAAAGTATAACGCATAACGTATAACGTATAACGTGTAACGTATAACGTATATCGTATAACGTATAACGTATAACGTATAACGTATAACGTATAACGTATAACGTATAACGTATAACGTATAACGTATAACGTATAACGTATAACGTATAACGTATAACGTATAACGTATAACGTATAACGTATAACGTATAACGTATAACGTATAACGTATAACGTATAACGTATAACGTATAACGTATAACGTATAACGTATAACGTATAACGTATAACGTATAACGTATAACGTATAACGTATAACGTATAACGTATAACGTATAACGTATAACGTATAACGTATAACGTATAGCGTATAACGTATAACGTATAACGTATAGCGTATAACGTATAACGTATAACGTATAACGTATAACGTATAACGTCTAACGTATAACGTATAACGTATAACGTATAACGTATATCGTATAACGTATAACGTGTAACGAATAACGTAAAACGTATAACGCATAATGTATAACGTATAACGTATAACGTATTACGTATAACCTATGACGTATAACGTATAAC